>NW_026907065.1:0-235728 GCF_033978795.1 Nerophis ophidion | reverse complement strand
AGAATTCCATGTGTTACAATATACACCCCCACCACCTAACCCCGCCCACCTCAACCAACGCACGGAGAGGGGGCGGTGATGTTTTGGGGCGCGGGGTTGGGTGGTAGCAGGGGTGTAGCCCGGAAGAGTCAGCGCTGCATGGGCTTGTGGGTATTTGTTATGTTATGTTGTGTTTATGTTTTGTTACAGTGAGGATGTTTTCCTGAAATGTGTTTATCATTCTTGTTCGATGTGGATTCATAGTGTTAAAGTTGTTTGTACAGCCACCAGCAGTGTGGCCTGTGTGGCTGTTGACCAAGTATGTTTTGCAGTCACTATCACGTGCATGACAATACCATGCACACCACACTCATCAGTAGGCATGCTGATGATTTGGTGAATGCGCGTATAAAAAGTCAACCGGCCAGACTTTGGGTCAATCCTACATGACGGTCAGTAAAATTCTCACAGTAAAATGGTAGGATCGGTAAGTATGTTGCTAGGGTGGGGTAGCCATTCATGCAAGGTGAATCCACTTTGCATCCAGTGGCCCCCCGCTAAAGTCAATGAGACACCACTGATCCTAACAATTCAGAAAAAATCTGTAAAACAATGGTATTTTTCTGTGGAACCGCCAGCATTGTCACTTCACTAAAAGTGGTTGATCGTAATAATTTGGAAAAACTCTTTAGGATAAAGGTATTTTTCTGCAGAACTGTTTGCATCGTCACTTTATTAAAGGTGGTTGAGCTTAATAATTTAGTAAAAATCTGTAAAATTACGATATTTCACCCCAAAATGTTTCATGAAAATGTCTGTAAATATAATATTTTTGATCATTATTTGGTTTACAATGTTTTACTTTAGTTTTATGGTTTTTGTTTGGCAGCCGTAGCTGCCAGTAAATGACCGTTTTTTTTTTAAATTATTTTTACAGTGTTTGCAAAGAAAAAAGTTAGTTTTTTTATTCAATATAACAGTAAAACTGTCATACTAAATATGAAAGGTTAATAAACATAACTCCAAAACCAAACATGAAATCTGTCTAAAAAAGCCTGTAATATTGACTTTATGTAAGTTTTACCTGAATTAGGTATTTTGGAAAGGTTCACAAATACAAAAATTTGGTTTTACTGGCCTCACATTGGTCACACTCAATAAGATAGTTCTTGAACCCTATCTCCAAAATTACACATGCAAAATTACAAAACAATGCCTGAAGAAATGTATCTTTGTGAGTTTTACTGAATAAAAAAAACATTTTGTAAGGTTTGCAAAAACAAAAAGAAATGTTTTACCCAATTTGACAGTAATGTACTTAAAATCCTGAGATAATGCAAAAAGAGCAATAAAAATGTATTCCAACATAATTCCTAATCCAAACGTGCAAAATGTCTAAAAATGCCTGTGATATTGAATCCATGTGAGTTTTACTAGATATAGTTGATTTTCTATGGTTTGCAAATCCAAAAATTAGGTTTTACTCAATATGACTGTATACTGTAACACTCAATATGACAGTTATTTAAACATAACTCCTACACCACACATGGCTAATAATGCCTGAAATAATGCATCTTTGGGAGTTTTACTCGAAACGATTGCTTTTTTAAATCTGTGCAATGCAAAAAATTGTTGTTTTACTCAATATGACAATAATGTTCTTGGAATCCTGAGATAATGCGAAAAAAGCAATAAAAAAGTTTTCAAACACAACTTTTAAACAACACATGCAAAACGGCTAATAATGCCTAGAGATGTGTATCTTTGTTAGTTGTAGTAGAAAAATGATCTTTTGTAAGGTTCACTGTAAAAAAAAAAAATCAAATTTTTATGGTTAGTTTACTCTAAATTTCTACTGTAATTTTTCAATTTTTTTAGATAGGTTATAAAACTGTAGAATTCATGACATTATCTGTAAATAAACAAACCGCCTGTTATTTTGAATAATATATCAGTAATGACGAACAATGTATATTCCTATTTTTTTACAGAAAAATACCAAATTAATTATACATATTAGTTTCTGTTTTCTCAAATTACTTTCAATTTCATGTAAAATTACAGTAATTAACTTTAATTAAATATGTAGCTTGTTATATAAACGTATCTGTCCATACTAACCATCTAAAAGTTTTATATGTAATTTTAAGGTAAATCAATTTTTTTTAATATTTATGTGTATTTTCACATTCAAGGCGAAAAAATATATGTAGCCTCTTATAAAAGGTTTATGCTCAAACTAACTCTTACATTTTTTTCCCTGTAATATGACATACATGAATGACTGCAAGACATACTTAATCAACAGTCAACAGCCTTACAGATCACACTGACGGTGGCCGTACAAACGACTTTAACAATGTTACAAATATGCGCCACACTGTGGAGCCACATCAAACAAGACTGACAAACACATTTCAGGAGAACATTGTCACCGTAACACAACATTACACAACAGAAACAATTCCTAGAATTCCATGTGATACAATATACACCCCCACCACCAAACTCCGCCCAGCTCAACCAACGCACGGAGGGGGGCGGTGATGTTTTGGGGCACGGGGTTGGGCTGGTAGCGGGATTGTAGCCCGGAAGAGTCAGCGCTGCTTGGGCTTCTGGGTATTTGTTATGTTGTGTTTATGTTTTAGATTTCCTGAAATGTGTTTATCATTCTTGTTCGATGTGGGTTCACAGTGTGGTGCATATTTGTAACAGTGTTAAAGTTGTTTGTACAGCCACCGTCAGTGTGACCTGTGTGGCTGTTGGCCAAGTATATCTTGCATTCGCTTTCAAATGAACGACAAAACCGTGCTCATCACATGCCTCAAATGGCACGCTGATGATTTGATGAATGAGCGTTCAATAAAACCAACCACAGTATTACGTGTCATATTCGCCCGGCCAAGCTTTGAGTCAAACTTACATGAGGGTCAGTGAAATTCTCGTGGTGAAATGATAGGAATGGTAAGTATGTAGCTAGGGTGGGATAGCCAATCATGAAAGGTTAACCTACTTTGTATCAATTTCCTGCATCCAGTGGCCCCCTGCTAAAGTCAATGAGACACCCCCGATCCTAACAATTCAGAAAAAATCTGTTAAACAATGGTATTTTTTTGTGGAACCGCCAGCATTGTCACTTCACTAAAGGTGGTTAATCGTAATAATTTGGAAAGACTCTGAAGAATAAAGTTTTTTTTTTCTGCGGAACTGTTTGCATCGTCACTTTATTAAAGGTGGTTGATCTTAATAATTTAGTAGAAATCTGTAAAATTACGATATTTCTCCCCAAAACGTTTCATGAAAAGTTTTGTAAATATAATGTTTTTGATCATTATTTGGTTTACAATGTTTTACTTTAATTTTATGGTTTTTGTTTGGCAGCCGTAGCTGCCTGTAAATGCCCGTTTTTTTACAGAATTTATTTTTACAGTGTTTGCAAAGATACAATTTTTTTTTATTTAATATAACAGTATAACTGTCATACTAAATATGAAAGGTTCATAAACATAACTCCAAAACCAAACATGAAATCTGTCTAAAAAAGCCTGTAATATTGACTTTATGTGAGTTTTACCTGAATTAAGTATTTTGGAAAGGTTCACAAATACAAACATTTGGTTTTACAGGCCACACATTGGTCACACTGAATAAGACAGTTTTTGAACCATATCTCCAAAAATACACATGCAAAATTACAAAAAAATGCCTGAAGAAATGTATCTTTGTGAGTTTTACTGGAAAAAAAACATTTTGTAAGGTTTGCAAAAACAAAAATAAATGTTTTGTAATGTCAATGTAATTTTAAGGTAATTTTTTTTTTTTTTTTATATTTATGTGTATTTTCACATTCAAGGCAAAAAATATATGTAGTCTCTTATAAAAGGTTTATGCTCAAACTAACATTTACATTTTTTTCCCTGTAATATGACATACTTAAGTGACTGCAAGACATACTTAATCAACAGTCAACAGCCTTACATATCACACTGACGGTGGCCGTACAAACAACTTTAACAATGTTACAAATATGCGCCACATCGTGCAGCCACATATAACAAGAATGACAAACGCATTTCAGGAGAACATTTTCATCGTAACACAACATTAACACAACAGAAACAAAACCCAGAATTCCATGTGTTACAATATACACCCCCACCACCTAACCCCGCCCACCTCAACCAACGCATGGAGGGGGGCGGTGATGTTTTGGGGCACGGGGTTGGGTTGTAGCGGGATTGTAGCCCGGAAGAGTCAGCGCTGCTTGGGCTTCTGGGTATTTGTTATGTTGTGTTTATGTTTTATTACAGTGAGGATGTTTTCCTGAAATGTGTTTATCATTCGTGTTCGATGTGGGTTCACAGTGTGGTGCATATTTGTAACAGTGTTAAAGTTGTTTGTACAGCCACCGTCAGTGTGACCTGTGTGGCTGTTGACCAAGTATATCTTGCAGTCGCTTTTCAAATGAATTGAACCAGGGACGCTCGGGTTGCGCACAGCCACTCTCCCCACTGCGCCACGCCAGTACCTACCAATCCCACCATCTCACCCCGAGAATTTCACTACCCTCATATAAGATTGACTCAAAGCTTGGCCGGACGAATATGACAAGTAGTACCGCGGTGGGTTTTTTTTTACGCTCATTCACCAAATCATAAGCGTGCCAATTGAGGCATGTGATGTGCACGGTATTGTTGTGCATATGATGGTGACTGCAAAATATACTTGGTCAACAGCCACACAGGTCACACTGACGGTGGCTGCACAAACAACTTTAACACTGTTACAAATATGCACCACACTGTGAACCCACATTGAACAAGAATGATAAACACATTTCAGGAAAACATCCTCACTGTAATAAAACATAAACACAACATAACAAATACCCACAAAACCATAAAGCGCTATCTTTTCCGGGCTACATCCACGCTACCACCCAACCCCGCGCCCCAAAACATCACCGCCCTCCTCCGTTCGTTGGTTGAGGTGGGCGGGTTTAGGTGGTGGGGGTGTGTATTGCAACACATGGAATTCTGGGTATTATTTCTGGTTGTGTTACGGTGAAGATGTTCTCCTGAAATGTGTTTGTCATTCTTGTTTGATGTGGCTCAGTGTGGCGCATATTTGTAACATTGTTAAAGTCGTTTGTACGGCCACCGTCAGTGTGATCTGTAAGGCTGTTGACTGTTGATTAAGTATGTCTTGCAGTCATTCATGTATGTCATATTACAGGGAAAAACATGTAATTGTTAGTTTGAGCATAAACCTTTTATAAGAGGCTACATATATTGTTCGCCTTGAATGTGAAAATTCACATAAATATTAAAACAAATTTATTTACCTTAAAATTACATATAAAACTTTTAGATTGTCAGTATGGACAAATACTTTTATATAACAAGCTACATATTTATATAAAGTTAATTACTGTAATTTTACATGAAATTGAAAGTAATTTGAGAAAACAGAAAATAATATGTATGATTAATTTGGTATTTTCCTGTAAAAAAATAGGAATATACATAGTTCGTCATTACTGGTATATTATTCAAAATAACAGGCGGTTTGTTTATTTACAGATAATGTCTTCAATTCTACAGTTTTATAACCTATCTAAAAAAATTGAAAAATTACAGTAGAAATTTAGAGTAAACTAACCATAAAAATTTGATTTTTTTTTTTTTTTACACTGAACCCTACAAAAGATAATTTTTCTACTACAACTAACAAAGATACACATCTCTAGGCATTATTAGCCGTTTTGCATGTGTTGTTTAAAAGTTGTTTGAAAACATTTTTATTGCTTTATTCGCATTATATCAGGATTCCAAGAACATTATTGTCATATTGAGTAAAACAACAATTTTTTGCATTGCAAAGATTTAAAAAAGCAATCGTTTCGAGTAAAACTCCCAAAGATGCATTATTTCAGGCATTATTAGCCATGTGTGGTGTAGGAGTTATGTTTAAATAACTGTCATATTGAGTGTTACAGTATACAGTCATATTGAGTAAAACCTAATTTTTGGATTTGCAAACCATAGAAAATCAACTGTATCTGGTAAAACTCACATGGATTCAATATCACAGGCATTTTTAGACATTTTGCACGTTTGGATTAGGAATTATGTTAGAATACATTTTTATTGCTCTTTTTGCATTATCTCAGGATTTTAAGTACATTACTGACAAATTGGGTAAAACATTTCTTTTTGTTTTTGCAACCCTTACAAAATGTTTTTTTTTATCCAGTAAAACTCACAAAGATACATTTCTTCAGGCATTTTTTTGTAATTTTGCATGTGTAAATTTGGAGATATGGTTCAAAAACTGTCTTATTGAGTGTGACCAATGTGAGGCCAGTAAAACCAAATTTTTGTATTTGTGAACCTTTCCAAAATACCTCATTCAGGTAAAACTCACATAAAGTCAATATTACAGGCTTTTTTAGACAGATTTCATGTTTGGTTTTGGAGTTATGTTTATTAACCTTTCATATTTAGTATGACAGTTTTACTGTTATATTGAATTAAAAAAACTAACTTTTATCTTTGCAAACACTGTAAAAATATTTTTTTTTAAAAACGATCATTTACTGGCAGCTACGGCTGCCAAACAAAAACCATAAAACTAAAGTAAAACATTGTAAACCAAATAATGATCAAAAATATTATCCATCCATCCATCCATCATCTTCCGCTTATCCGAGGTCGGGTCGCGGGGGCAGCAGCCTAAGCAGGGAAGCCCAGACTTCCCTATCTCCAGCCACTTCGTCTAGCTCTTCCTGGGGGATCCCGAGGCGTTCCCAGGCCAGCCGGGAGACATAGTCTTTCCAACGTGTCCTGGGTCTTCCCCGTGGCCTCCTACCAGCTGGACGTGCCCTAAACACATCCCTAGGGAGGCGTTCGGGTGGCATCCTGACCAGATGCCCGAACCACCTCATCTGGCTCCTCTCGATGTGGAGGAGCAGCGGCTTTACGTTGAGCTCCTCCCGGATGGCAGAGCTTCTCACCCTATCTCTAAGGGAGAGCCCCGCCACCCGGCGGAGGAAACTCATTTCGGCCGCTTGTACCCGTGATCTTATCCTTTCGGTCATGACCCAAAGCTCATGACCATAGGTGAGGATGGGAACGTAGATCGACCGGTAAATTGAGAGCTTTGCCTTCCGGCTCAGCTCCTTCTTCACCACAACGGATCGATACAACGTCCGCATTACTGAAGACGCCGCACCGATCCGCCTGTCGATCTCACGATCCACTCTTCCCCCACTCGTGAACAAGACTCCTAGGTACTTGAACTCCTCCACTTGGAGCAGGGTCTCCTCCCCAACCCGGAGATGGCACTCCACCCTTTAGAACCATGGACTCGGACTTGGAGGTGCTGATTCTCATTCCGGTTGCTTCACACTCGGCTGCGAACCGATCCAGTGAGAGCTGAAGATCCCGGCCAGATGAAGCCATCAGGACTACATCATCTGCAAAAAGCAGAGACCTAATCCCGTGGCCACCAAACCGGAACCCCTCAACGCCTTGACTGCGCCTAGAAATTCTGTCCATAAAAGTTATGAACAGAATCGGTGACAAAGGACAGCCTTTGTATTATATTATATTTACAGAATTTTTTTGAAATTTGGGGTGAAATATCATAATTTTACAGATTTTTACTAAATTATTAAGATCAACCACCTTTAATAAAGTGACAATGCAAACAGTTCTGCAGAAAAATTCCTTTATTCTAAAGAGTTTTTCCAAATTATTACGATCAACCACCTTTAGTGAAGTGACAATGTTAGCGGTTCCACAGAAAAATACCATTGTTTTACAGATTTTTTCTGAATAGTTAGGATCAGGGGTGTTTCATTGACTTTGGTGGGGGGCCACTGGATGCAAGAGCTTGATGCAAAGTGGATTCACCTTGCATGAATGGCTACCCCACCCTAGCAACATACTTACCGATCCTACCATTTCACTGTGAGAATTTTACTGACCCTCATGTAGGATTGACCAAAGTCTGAACGGGTGACTTTTTATACGCTCATTCACCAAATCATCAGCATGCCTACTGATGAGTGTGATGTGCATTATATTGTGATGCATGTGATAGAGACTGCAAGACTTACTTGGTCAACAGCCACACAGGTCACACTGCTGGTGGCTGTACAAACAACTTTAACACTGTTACAAAATACGCACCACACTGTGAATCCACATCGAACAAGAATGATAAACACATTTCAGGAAAACATCCTCATTGTAACAAAACATAAACACAACATAACATAACAAATACCCACAAGCCCATGCAGCGCTGACTCTTCCGGGCTACACCCCTGCTACCACCCAACCCCGCGCCCCAAAACATCACCGCCCCCCTCCGTGCGTTGGTTGAGCTGTGCGGGGTTAGGTGGTGGGGGTGTACATTGTAACACTTGGAATTCTTGGAATTGTTTCTGTTGTGTTAATGTTGTGTTACGGTGACGATGTTCTCCTGAAATGTGTTTGTCAGTCTTGTTTGATGTGGCTCCACAGTGTGGCGCATTTTTGTAACATTGTTAAAGATGTTTGTACGGCCACCGTCAGTGTGATCTGTACGGCTGTTGACTGTTAAGAATCTCTTGCAGTATTTCATGTACGTCATATTACAGTTTGAGCATACACCTTTTATAAGAGGCTACATATATTTTTCGACCTAAATGTGAAAATACACATAAATATTGAAAAAATTTGATTTACCTTAAAATTACATATAAAACTGTTAGATTGTTAGTATGAACAAATACTTTTATATAACAAGCTACATATTTAATTAAAGTTAATTACTGTAATTTTACATGAAATTGAAAGTAATTTGAGAAAACGGAAAATAATATGTATAAATAATTTTGTATTTTTCTGTAAAAAAAATAGGAATATACATAGTTTGTCATTACTGGCATATTACTTAAAATAACAGGCATTTTTTTTTTATTTACGGATAATATCTTCAATTCTACAGATTTAAAACCTATTTAAAAAAATTGAAAAATTATAGTCGAAATTTAGATAAACTAACCATTCAAATAGGATTTTGTTTTCCCAGTGAACCCTACAAAAGATATTTTTTCTACTACAACTAACAAAGATACACATCTCTAGGAATTATTAGCCGTTTTGCATGTGTTGTTTAAAAGTTATGTTTGAAAACTTTTCTATTGCTTTTTCGCATTATATCAGGATTCTAAGAACATTATAGTCATATTGAGTAAAACACTACTTTTTGCATTTGCAAGATTTAAAAAAGCATATGTTCCCAGTAAAACTCCCTAAGATGTATTATTTCAGGCATTATTAGCCATTTTTCATGTGTGGTGTAGGAGTTATGTTTAAATAACTGTCATATTGAGTGTTACAGTATAGAGTCATATTGAGTAAAACCTAAATATTGTATTTGCAAACCATAGAAAAAAAACTGTACTATAGTAAAACTCACATGTATTCAATATCACAGGCATTTTTAGACATTTTGCACGTTTGGATTAGGAATTATGTTGGAATACATTTTTATTGCTTTTTTCGCATTATCTCAGGATTCTAAGTACATTACGGTCAAATTGAGTAAAACATTACTTTTTGTTTTTGCAAACCCTACCAAATGTTTTTTTTTCAGGGAAAACTCTAAAAGATGCATTTCTTTAGGCATTATTAGACATTTTACATTTCTACTTTTGGAGTTATGTTAAAAAAACGGTCATTTTGAGTATCACCAATATGAGGCCAGTAAAACCAAATTTTTGTATTTGTGAACCTTTCCAAAATACCTGAATCTGGTAAAACTCACATACATTCAATATTACAGGCTTTTTTTTTAGAAACTAATTGTGTTTAGTTTTGGAGTTATGATTGTAAACCTTTCATATTTAGTATGACAGTTATAATGTTATATTGAAATAAAAAAAAATGTATGTCTTTGCAAACCTTACAAAAGATCATTTTTCTAGTACAACTAACACAAATACATATCTCTAGTCATTATTAGCCATTTTGCATCTGTTGTTTAGAAGTTATGTTTGAATACATTTTTATTGCTTTTTTTCGCATTATGTCAGGATTGTAAGACTATTATAGTCATATTGAGTAAAAACTACTTTTTGCATTTGCAAAATTCAAAAAAGCATATGTTTCGAGTAAAACTCCCAAAGATGCATTATTTCTGGCATTATTAGCCATTTTTCATGTGTGGTGTAGGAGTTATGTTTAAATAACTGTCATATTGTGTGATAGGGTATACAGTCGTATTGAGTAAAACCTAAATTGTGTATTTGCAAACCATAGAAAAACAACTGTATTTAGTAAGACTCACAATATTCAATATCACAGGCATTTTTAGACATTTTGCACGTTTGGATTAGGAATTATCTTGGAATTTATTTTTATTGCTTTTTTCGCATTATCTGAGAATTCTAAGTACATTACTGTCAAATTTAGTAAAATAACTCAAATTTGTTTTTGCAAGCCTTACCAAATGTTTTTTTTTTCCAATAAAATTCTCAAAGATACATTTCTTCAGGCATTATTAGACATTTTGCATTTCTACTTTTGGAGTTATGTTTCAAAAACGTTCATTTTGAGTATCACCAATATGAGGCCAGTAAAACCTAATTTTTGTATTTGTGAACCTTTCCAAAATACCTGATTCTGGTAAAATTCACATACATTCAATATTACAAGTTTTTTTGGAAAAAAATCATGTTTAGTTTTGGAGTTATGATTATAAACCTTTAATATGTATTATGACAGTTATACAGTTATATTGAATAAAAAAAACTAACTTATGTCTTTGCAAACCTTACAAAAGATCATTTTTCTAGTACAACTAACAAAAATACATATCTCTAGGCATTATTAGCCATTTTGCATGTGTTGATTAGAAATTATGTTTGAATACATTTTTATTGCTTTTTTCGCATTATCTCAGGATTCTAAGAACATTATAGTCATATTGAGTAAAAAACTACATTTTGCATTTGCAAGATTTAAAAAAGCATATGTTTCGAGTAAAACTCCCAAAGATGCATTATTTCAGTCATTATTAGCCATTTTTCATGTGTGGTGTAGGACTTATGTTAAAATAACTGTCATATTGTGTGTTACGGTATACAGTCATATTGAGTAAAACCTCAATTGTGTATTTGCAAACAATAGAAAAACAACTGTATTTAGTAAGACTCACGTGTTTTCAATATCACAAGCATTTTTACACATTTTGCAAGTTTGGATTAGGAATTATGTTGGAATACATTTTTATTGCTTTTTTCGCATTATCTCAGGTTTGTAAGTACATCACTGTCAAATTGAGTAAAAAAAATTATTTTTGTTTTTTAAAACCCAACCAATTTTTTTTTTTTTCAGGAAAAGTCTCAAAGATGCATTTTTTCAGGTATTATTAGACATTTTGCATGTGTATTTTTGGAGTTATGTTTCAACAAACTGACATTTTGAGTTTGACCAATATGAGGCCAGTAAAACCTGATATTTGTATTTGTGAACCTTTCCAAAATACCTGATTCCGGTAAAACTCACATAAAATAAAAATTACAGACTTTTTAAGTCAAATTTTATATTTGGTTTTGGAGTTATGATTATAAACCTTTCATATTTAGTATGACAGTTATACTGTTATATTAAATAAAAACACTATCTTATGTCTTTGCAAACTTTACAAAAGATAATTTTTCTAGTACAACTAACAAAAAAACATATCTCTAGGCATTACTAGCCATTTTGCATGTGTTGTTTAGAAGTTATGTTTGAATACATTTTTATTGCTTTTTTCGCATTATCTTAGGATTGTAAGATTACTATAGTCATATTGAGTAAAAAACTACTTTTTGCATTTGCAAGATTTAAAAACGCATATGTTTCGAGTAAAACTCTCAAAGATGCATTATTTCAGGCATTATTAGCCATTTTTCATGTGTGGTGTAGGAGTTATGTTTAAATAACTGTCATATTGAGTGTTACAGTATACAGTCATATTGAGTAAAACCTCATATTTGTATTTGCAAACCATAGAAAAACATTTGTATCTAGTAAAACTCTCAAGGATTCAATATCACAGGCATTTTTAGACATTTTGCATGTTTGGATTAGGAAATATGCTGGAATAGATTTTATTGCTTTTTTCGCATTATCTCAGGATCCTATGTACATTGCCGTCAAATTGAGTAAAAAATAAAAAAAATATTTGCAAACTTCACCAAATGTTTTTTTTTTTTTTTCAGGAAAACTCTCAAAGATGCATTTCTTCGGGCATTATTAGACATTTTGCATGTATATTTTTGGAGTTATGTTTCCAAAACTGTCATTTTGAGTGTGACCAACATGAGGCCAGTAAAATATAATATTTGTATTTGTGAGTCTTTCCAAAATACCTGATTCTGGTAAAACTTACATAAATTCAATATTAAAGGCTTTTTAAGACAAATTTCATGTTTGGTTTTGGAGTTATGATTATAAACCTTTCATATTTAGTATAATAGTTTCACTGTTATATCGAATAAAAAAACTAAGTTGTGTCTTTGCAAACCTTACAAAAGAAAATGTTTCTAGTACAACTAACAAAAAAACAAATCTCTAGGCATTATTAGCCATTCTGCATGTGTTGTTTAGACAGTTTTTGAAACATAACTCCAAAAATACACATGCAAAATGTCTAATAATGCCTGAAGAAATGCATCTTCGAGAGTTTTCCTGAAAAAAAAAAACATTTGGTAAGGTTTGCAAAAACAAAATTTGATTTGTTTCTCAATTTGACAGTAATGTACTTAGAATCCTGAGATAATGCGAAAAAAGCAATAAAAATGTATCCCAACATAATTCTAAATCCAAACGTGCAAAATGTCTAAAAATGCCTGTGATATTGAATACATGTGAGTTTTACTAGATACAGTTGTTTTTCAATGGTTTGCAAATACAAAAATGAGGTTTTACTCAATATGACTGTATACCGTAACACTCAATATGACAGTTATTTAAACATAACTCCTACACCACACATGAAAAATGGCTAATAATGCCTGAAATAATGCATCTTTGGGAGTTTTACTCGAAACATATGCTTTTTTAAATCTTGCAAGTTACACTGTTATATTGAATAAAAAAACTAACTTCCGTCTTTGCAAACCTTACAAAAGATCATTTTTCTAGTACAACTAACAAAAAAACATATCTGTGGGCATTATCAGCCATTTTGCATGTGTTGTTTAGAAGTTATGTTTGAAAACATTTTTATTGCTTTTTTCGCATTATCTCAGGATTCTAAGACTATTATAGTCATATTGAGTAAAAAACTACTTTTTGCATTTGCAAGATTTAAAAAAGCATATATTTCGAGTAAAACTCTCAAAGATGCATTATTTCAGGCATTATTAGCCATTTTTCATGTGTGGTGTAGGAGTTATGTTTAAATAACTGTCATATTGAGTTTTACAGTATACAGTCATATTGAGTAAAACCTATTTTTTGTATTTGCAAACCATTGAAAAACAACTGTATCTAGTAAAACTCACATGTATTCAATATCATAGGCATTTTTAGACATTTTGCACGTTTGGATTAGGAATTATGTTTGAATACATTTGTATTGCTTTTTTCGCATTATCTCAGGATTCTAAGAACATTACTGTCAAATTGAGTAACAAATCAAATTTTGTTTTTGCAAAACTTACCAAATGTTTTTTTTTTCAGGAAAACTCTCGAAGATGCATTTCTTCAGGCATTATTAGACATTTTGCATGTGTATTTTTGGAGTTTTGTTTCAAAAACTGTCATTTTGAGTGTGACCAATATGAGGCCAGTAAAAACTTATATTTGTATTTGTGATTCTTTCCAAAATACCTGATTCTGCTAAAACTTACATAAATTCAATATTAAAGGCTTTTTAAGACAAATGTCATAATTGGTTTTGGAGTTATGATTATAAACCTTTCATATTTAGTCAGAGAGTTACACTGTTATATTGGGAGAAAAAAAACTAACTTGTGTCTTTGCAAACCTTACAAAAGATCATTTTTCTAGTACAACTAACAAAAAAACATATCTGTGGGCATTATTAGCCATTTTGCATGTGTTGTTTAGAAGTTATGTTTGAAAACATTTTTATTGCTTTTTTCGCATTATCTCAGGATTCTAAGACTATTATAGTCATATTGAGTAAAAAACTACTTTTTGCATTTGCAAGATTTAAAAAAGCATATGTTTCGAGTAAAACTCCCAAAGATGCATTATTTCAGGCATTATTAGCCATTGTTCATGTGTGGTGTAGGAGTTATGTTTAAATAACTGTCATATTGAGTGTTACAGTATACAGTCATATGTAGTAAAACCTCATTTTTGTATTTGCAAACCATTGAAAAACAACTGTATCTAGTAAAACTCACATGTATTCAATATCATAGGCATTTTTAGACATTTTGCACGTTTGGATTAGGAATTATGTTTGAATACATTTTTATTGCTTTTTTCGCATTATCTCAGGATTCTAAGAACATTACTGTCAAATTGAGTAACAAATCAAATTTTGTTTTTGCAAAACTTACCAAATGTTTTTTTTTTCAGGAAAACTCTCAAAGATGCATTTCTTTAGGCATTATTGGACATTTTGCATGTGTATTTTTGGAGTTAGGTTTCAAAAACTGTCATTTTGAGTGTGACCGATATGAGGCCAGTAAAAACTTATATTTGTATTTGTGATTCTTTCCAAAATACCTGATTCTGCTAAAACTTACATAAATCCAATATTAAAGGATTTTTAAGACAAATGTCATATTTGGTTTTGGAGTTATGATTATAAACCTTTCATATTTAGTATGACAGTTACACTGTTATATTGGAAAAAAAAACTAACTTGTGTCTTTGCAAACCTTACAAAAGATCATTTTTCTAGTACAACTAACCAAAATACATATCTCTAGGCATTATTAGCCATTTTGCATGTGTTGTTTAGAAGTTATGTGTGAATACATTTGTATTGCTTTTTTCGCATTATCTCAGGATTCTAAGACTATTATAGTCATATTGAGTAAAAAACTACTTTTTGCATTTGCAAGATTTAAAAAAGCATATGTTTCGAGTAAAACTCCCAGAGATGCATTATTTCAGGCATTATTAACCATTTTTCATGTGTGGTGTAGGAGTTATGTTTAAATAACTGTCATATTGAGTGTTACAGTATACAGTCATATTGAGTAAAACCTCATTTTTTTATTTGCAAACCATTGAAAAACAACTCTATCTAGTAAAACTCACATGTATTCAATATCACAGGCATCTTTAGACATTTTGCACGTTTGGATTAGGAATTATGTTTGATTACATTTCTATTGCTTTTTTCGCATTATCTCAGGATTCTAAGAACATTACTGTCAAATTGAGTAACAAATCAAATTTTGTTTTTGCAAACCAAACCAAAGGTTTTTTTTTTTTCAGGAAAACTCTCAAAGATGCATTTCTTTAGGCATTATTAGACATTTTGCATGTGTATTTTTGGAGTTATGTTTCAAAAACTGTCATTTTGAGTGTGACCAATATGAGGCCAGTAAAATCTAATATTTGTATTTTTGATTCTTTCCAAAATACCTGATTCTGCTAAAACTTGCATAAATTCAATATTAAAGGCTTTTAAATACAAATTTCATTTTTGGTTTTGGAGTTATGATTATAAACCTTTCATATTTAGTATGACAGTTACACTGTTATATTGAATAAAAAAACTAACTTGTGTCTTTGCAAACATTACAAAAGATCATTTTTCTAGTACAACCAACCAAAATACATATCTCTAGGCATTATTAGCCATTTTGCATTTGTTGTTTAGAAGTTATGTTTGAATACATTTTTATTGCTTTTTTCGCATTATCTCAGGATTCTAAGACTATTATAGTCATATTGAGTAAAAAACTACTTTTTGCATTTGCAAGATTTAAAAAAGCATATGTTTCGAGTAAAACTCCCAAAGATACATTATTTCAGGCATTATTAGCCATTTTTCATGTGTGGTGTAGGAGTTATGTTTAAATAACTGTCATATTGAGTGTTACAGTATACAGTCATATTGAGTAAAACCTCATTTTTGTATTTGCAAACCATTGAAAAACAACTGTATCTAGTAAAACTCACATGTATTCAATATCACAGGCATTTTTAGACATTTTGCACGTTTGGATTAGGAATTATGTTTGAATACATTTTTATTGCTTTTTTCGCATTATCTCAGGATTCTAAGTACATTACTGTCAAATTGAGTAACAAATCAAATTTGGTTTTTGCAAACCTTACCAAATGTTTTTTTTTTTCTGGAAAACTCTCGAAGAAGCATTTCTTCAGGCATTATTAGACATTTTGCATGTGTATTTTTGGAGTTATGTTTCAAAAACTGTCATTTTGAGTGTGACCGATATGAGGCCAGTAAAATCTAATATTTGTATTTGTGATTCTTTCCAAAATACCTGATTCTGCTAAAACTTACATAAATTCAATAATAAAGGCTTTTTAAGAAAAGTGTCATATTTGGTTTTGGAGTTATGATTATAAACCTTTCATATTTAGTATGACAGTTACACTGTTATATTGAATAAAAAAACTAACTTCTGTCTTTGCAAACCTTACAAAAGATCATTTTTCTAGTAAAACTAACAAAAAAACATATCTCTAGGCATTATTAGCCATTTTGCATGTGTTGTTTAGAAGTTATGTGTGAATACATTTGTATTGCTTTTTTCGCATTATCTCAGGATTCTGAGACTATTATAGTCATATTGAGTAAAAAACTACTTTTTGCATTTGCAAGATTTAAAAAAGCATATGTTTCGAGTAAAACTCCCAAAGATGCATTATTTCAGGCATTATTAGCCATTTTTCATGTATGGTGTAGGAGTTATGTTTAAATAACTGTCATATTGAGTGTTACAGTATACAGTCATATTGAGTAAAACCTCATTTTTGTATTTGCAAACCATTGAAAAACAACTGTATCAGGTAAAACTCACATGTATTCAATATCACAGGCATTTTTAGACATTTTGCACGTTTGGATTAGGAATTATGTTTGAATACATTTTTATTGCTTTTTTGGCATTATCTCAGGATTCTAAGAACATTAATGTCAAATTGAGTAACAAATCAAATTTTGTTTTTGCAAACCTTACCAAATGTTTTTTTTTTCAGGAAAACTCTCAAAGATGCATTTCTTTAGGTATTATTAGACATTTTGCATGTGTATTTTTGGAGTTATGTTTCAAAAACTGTCATTTTGAGTGTGACCAATATGAGGCCAGTAAAAACTTATATTTGTATTTGTGATTCTTTCCAAAATACCTGATTCTGCTAAAACTTACATAAATTCAATATTAAAGGCTTTTTAAGACAAATGTCATATTTGGTTTTGGAGTTATGATTATAAACCTTTCATATTTAGTATGACAGTTACACTGTTATATTGAAAAAAAAAAACTAACTTGTGTCTTTGCAAACCTTACAAAAGATCATTTTTCTAGTACAACTAACCAAAATACATATCTCTAGGCATTATTAGCCATTTTGCATTTGTTGTTTAGAAGTTATGTTTGAATACATTTTTATTGCTTTTTTCGCATTATCTCAGGATTCTAAGACTATTATATTCATATTGAGTAAAAAAATACTTTTTGCATTTGCAAGATTTAAAAAAGCATATGTTTCGAGTAAAACTCTCAAAGATGCATTATTTCAGGCATTATTAGCCATTTTTCATGTGTGGTGTAGGAGTTATGTTTAAATAACTGTCATAGTGAGTGTTACAGTATACAGTCATATTGAGTAAAACCTAATTTTTGTATTTGCAAACCATTGAAAAACAACTGTATCTAGTAAAACTCACATGTATTCAATATCACAGGCATTTTTAGACATTTTGCACGTTTGGATTAGGAATTATGTTTGAATACATTTTTATTGCTTTTTTCGCATTATCTCAGAATTCTAAGAACATTACTTGCAAATTGAGTAACAAATCAAATTTTGTTTTTGCAAACCTTACCAAATGTTTTTTTTTTCAGGAAAACTCTCAAAGATGCATTTCTTTAGGTATTATTAGACATTTTGCATGTGTATTTTTGGAGTTATGTTTCAAAAACTGTCATTTTGAGTGTGACCAATATGAGGCCAGTAAAAACTTATATTTGTATTTGTGATTCTTTCCAAAATACCTGATTCTGCTAAAACTTACATAAATTCAATATTAAAGGCTTTTTAAGACAAATGTCATAATTGGTTTTGGAGTTATGATTATAAACCTTTCATATTTAGTCAGACAGTTACACTGTTATATTGGGGAAAAAAAACTAACTTGTGTCTTTGCAAACCTTACAAAAGATCATTTTTCTAGTACAACTAACCAAAATACATATATCTAGGCATTATTAGCCATTTTGCATGTGTTGTTTAGAAGTTATGTGTGAATACATTTTTATTGCTTTTTTCGCATTATCTCAGGATTCTAAGAATATTATAGTCATATTGAGTAAAAAACTACTTTTTGCATTTGCAAGATTTAAAAAAGCATATGTTTCGAGTAAAACTCCCAAAGATGCATTATTTCAGGCATTATTAGCCATTTTTCATGTGTGGTGTAGGAGTTATGTTTAAATAACTGTCATATTGAGTGTTACAGTATACAGTCATATTGAGTAAAACCTCATTTTTGTATTTGCAAACCATTGAAAAACAACTGTATCTAATAAAACTCGCATGTATTCAATATCATAGGCATTTTTAGACATTTTGCACGTTTGGATTAGGAATTATGTTTGAATACATTTTTATTGCTTTTTTCGCATTATCTCAGGATTCTAAGAACATTACTGTCAAATTGAGTAACAAATCAAATTTTGTTTTTGCAAACCTTACCAAATGTTTTTTTTTCAGGAAAACTCTCGAAGATGCATTTCTTCAGGCATTATTAGACATTTTGCATGTGTATTTTTGGAGTTATGTTTCAAAAACTGTCATTTTGAGTGTGACCAATATTAAGCCAGTAAAAACTTTTATTTGTATTTGTGATTCTTTCCAAAATACCTGATTCTGCTAAAACTTACATAAATTCAATATTAAAGGCTTTTTAAGACAAATGTCATAATTGGTTTTGGAGTTATGATTATAAACCTTTCATATTTAGTCAGACAGTTACACTGTTATATTGGGGAAAAAAAACTAACTTGTGTCTTTGCAAACCTTACAAAAGATCATTTTTCTAGTACAACTAAGAAAAAAAACATATCTCTAGGCATTATTAGTTATTTTTCATGTGTTTTATAGAAGTTATGTTTGAATACATTTTTGTTGCTTTTTTCGCATTATCTCAGGATTCTAAGACTATTATATTCATATTGAGTAAAAAACTACTTTTTGCATTTGCAAGATTTAAAAAAGCATATGTTTCGAGTAAAACTCTCAAAGATGCATTATTTCAGGCATTATTAGCCATTTTTCATGTGTGGTGTAGGAGTTATGTTTAAATAACTGTCATATTGAGTGTTACAGTATACAGTCATATTGAGTAAAACCTCATTTTTGTATTTGCAAACCATTGAAAAACAACTGTATCTAGTAAAACGCACATGTATTCAATATCACAGGCATTTTTAGACATTTTGCACGTTTGGATTAGGAATTATGTTTGAATACATTTTTATTGCTTTTTTCGCATTATCTCAGAATTCTAAGAACATTACTTGCAAATTGAGTAACAAATCAAATTTTGTTTTTGCAAACCTTACCAAATGTTTTTTTTTCAGGAAAACTCTCGAAGATGCATTTCTTCAGGCATTATTAGACATTTTGCATGTGTATTTTTGGAGTTATGTTTCAAAAACTGTCATTTTGAGTGTGACCAATATTAAGCCAGTAAAAACTTTTATTTGTATTTGTGATTCTTTCCAAAATACCTGATTCTGCTAAAACTTACATAAATTCAATATTAAAGGCTTTTTTAAGACAAATGTCATAATTGGTTTTGGAGTTATGATTATAAACCTTTCATATTTAGTCAGACAGTTACACTGTTATATTGGGGAAAAAAAACTAACTTGTGTCTTTGCAAACCTTACAAAAGATCATTTTTCTAGTACAACTAAGAAAAAAAACATATCTCTAGGCATTATTAGTTATTTTTCATGTGTTTTATAGAAGTTATGTTTGAATACATTTTTGTTGCTTTTTTCGCATTATCTCAGGATTCTAAGACTATTATATTCATATTGAGTAAAAAACTACTTTTTGCATTTGCAAGATTTAAAAAAGCATATGTTTCGAGTAAAACTCTCAAAGATGCATTAGTTCAGGCATTATTAGCCATTTTTCATGTGTGGTGTAGGAGTTATGTTTAAATAACTGTCATATTGAGTATTACAGTATACAGTCATATTGAGTAAAACCTCATTTTTATATTTGCAAACCATTGAAAAACAACTGTATCTAGTAAAACTCACATGTATTCAATATCACAGGCATTTTTAGACATTTTGCACGTTTGGATTAGGAATTATGTTTGAATACATTTTTATTGCTTTTTTCGCATTATCTCAGAATTCTAAGAACATTACTTGCAAATTGAGTAACAAATCAAATTTTGTTTTTGCAAACCTTACCAAATGTTTTTTTTTTCAGGAAAACTCTCAAAGATGCATTTCTTTAGGTATTATTAGACATTTTGCATGTGTATTTTTGGAGTTATGTTTCAAAAACTGTCATTTTGAGTGTGACCAATATGAGGCCAGTAAAAACTTATATTTGTATTTGTGATTCTTTCCAAAATACCTGATTCTGCTAAAACTTACATGAATTCAATATTAAAGGCTTTTCAAGACAAATGTCATATTTGGTTTTGGAGTTATGATTATAAACCTTTCATATTTAGTATGACAGTTACACTGTTATATTGGAAAAAAAAACTAACTTGTGTCTTTGCAAACCTTACAAAAGATCATTTTTCTAGTACAACTAACCAAAATACATATCTCTAGGCATTATTAGCCATTTTGCATGTGTTGTTTAGAAGTTATGTGTGAATACATTTTTATTGCTTTTTTCGCATTATCTTAGGATTCTAAGACTATTATAGTCATATTGAGTAAAAAACTACTTTTTGCATTTGCAAGATTTAAAAAAGCATATGTTTCGAGTAAAACTCCCAAAGATGCATTATTTCAGGCATTATTAGCCATTTTTCTTGTGTGGTGTAGGAGTTATGTTTAAATAACTGTCATATTGAGTGTTACAGTATACAGTCATATTGAGTAAAACCTCATTTTTGTATTTGCAAACCATTGAAAAACAACTGTATCTAGTAAAACTCACATGTATTCAATATCACAGGCATTTTTAGACATTTTGCACGTTTGGTTTAGGAATTATGTTTGAATACATTTTTATTTCTTTTTTCGCATTATCTCAGGATTCTAAGAACATTACTGTCAAATTGAGTAACAAATCAAATTTTGTTTTTGCAAACCTTACCAAATGTTTTTTTTTCAGGAAAACTCTCGAAGATGCATTTCTTCAGGCATTATTAGACATTTTGCATGTGTATTTTTGGAGTTATGTTTCAAAAACTGTCATTTTGAGTGTGACCAATATGAGGCCAGTAAAATCTAACATTTGTATTTGTGATTCTTTCCAAAATACCTGATTCTGATAAAACTTGCATAAATTCAATATTAAAGGCTTTTTAAGACAAATGTCATAATTGGTTTTGGAGTTATGATTATAAACCTTTCATATTTAGTCAGACAGTTACACTGTTATATTGGGGAAAAAAAACTAACTTGTGTCTTTGCAAACCTTACAAAAGATCATTTTTCTAGTACAACTAAGAAAAAAAACATATCTCTAGGCATTATTAGTTATTTTTCATGTGTTTTATAGAAGTTATGTTTGAATACATTTTTGTTGCTTTTTTCGCATTATCTCAGGATTCTAAGACTATTATATTCATATTGAGTAAAAAACTACTTTTTGCATTTGCAAGATTTAAAAAAGCATATGTTTCGAGTAAAACTCTCAAAGATGCATTATTTCAGGCATTATTAGCCATTTTTCATGTGTGGTGTAGGAGTTATGTTTAAATAACTGTCATATTGAGTGTTACAGTATACAGTCATATTGAGTAAAACCTCATTTTTGTATTTGCAAACCATTGAAAAACAACTGTATCTAGTAAAACTCACATGTATTCAATATCACAGGCATTTTTAGACATTTTGCACGTTTGGATTAGGAATTATGTTTGAATACATTTTTATTGCTTTTTTCGCATTATCTCAGAATTCTAAGTACATTACTTGCAAATTGAGTAACAAATCAAATTTTGTTTTTGCAAACCTTACCAAATGTTTTTTTTTTCAGGAAAACTCTCAAAGATGCATTTCTTTAGGTATTATTAGACATTTTGCATGTGTATTTTTGGAGTTATGTTTCAAAAACTGTCATTTTGAGTGTGACCAATATGAGGCCAGTAAAAACTTATATTTGTATTTGTGATTCTTTCCAAAATACCTGATTCTGCTAAAACTTACATAAATTCAATATTAAAGGCTTTTTAAGACAAATGTCATATTTGGTTTTGGAGTTATGATTATAAACCTTTCATATTTAGTATGACAGTTACACTGTTATATTGGAGAAAAAAAACTAACTTGTGTCTTTGCAAACCTTACAAAAGATCATTTTTCTAGTACAACTAACCAAAATACATATCTCTAGGCATTATTAGCCATTTTGCATTTGTTGTTTAGAAGTTATGTTTGAATACATTTTTATTGCTTTTTTCGCATTATCTCAGGATTCTAAGACTATTATAGTCATATTGAGTAAAAAACTACTTTTTGCATTTGCAAGATTTAAAAAAGCATATGTTTCGAGTAAAACTCCCAAAGATACATTATTTCAGGCATTATTAGCCATTTTTCATGTGTGGTGTAGGAGTTATGTTTAAATAACTGTCATATTGAGTGTTACAGTATACAGTCATATTGAGTAAAACCTAATTTTTGTATTTGCAAACCATTGAAAAACAACTGTATCTAGTAAAACTCACATGTATTCAATATCACAGGCATTTTTAGACATTTTGCACGTTTGGATTAGGAATTATGTTTGATTACATTTTTATTGCTTTTTTCGCATTATCTCAGGATTCTAAGTACATTACTGTCAAATTGAGTAACAAATCAAATTTTGTTTTTGCAAACCTTACCAAATGGTTTTTTTTTTCAGGAAAACTCTCGAAGATGCATTTCTTCAGGCATTATTAGACATTTTGCATGTGTATTTTTGGAGTTATGTTTCAAAAACTGTCATTTTGAGTGTGACCAATATGAGGCCAGTAAAATCTAACATTTGTATTTGTGATTCTTTCCAAAATACCTGATTCTGCTAAAACTCACATAAATTCAATATTAAAGGCTTTTTAAGAGAAATTTCTTATTTGGTTTTGGAATTATGATTATAAACCTTTCATATTTAGTATGACAGTTACACTGTTATATTGAATAAAAAAACTAACTTCTGTCTTTGCAAACCTTACAAAAGATCATTTTTCTAGTACAACTAACAAAAAAACATATCTCTAGGCATTATTAGCCATTTTGCATGTGTTGTTTAGAAGTTATGTTTGAATACATTTTTATTGCTTTTTTCGCATTAAATCAGGATTCTAAGACTATTATAGTCATATTGAGTAAAAAACTACTTTTTGCATTTGCAAGATTTAAAAAAGCATATGTTTCGAGTAAAACTCCCAAAGATGCATTATTTCAGGCATTATTAGCCATTTTTCATGTGTGGTGTAGGAGTTATGTTTAAATAACTGTCATATTGAGTGTTACAGTATACAGTCATATTGAGTAAAACCTAATTTTTGTATTTGCAAACCATTGAAAAACAACTGTATCTAGTAAAACTCACATGTATTCAATATCACAGGCATTTTTAGACATTTTGCACGTTTGGATTAGGAATTATGTTTCAATACATTTTTATTGCTTTTTTCGCATTATCTCAGGATTCTAAGTACATTACTGTCAAATTGAGTAACAAATCAAATTTTGTTTTTGCAAACCTTACCAAATGTTTTTTTTTTCAGGAAAACTCTCAAAGATGCATTTCTTTAGGTATTATTAGACATTTTGCATGTGTATTTTTGGAGTTATGTTTCAAAAACTGTCATTTTGAGTGTGACCAATATGAGGCCAGTAAAAACTTATATTTGTATTTGTGATTCTTTCCAAAATACCTGATTCTGCTAAAACCTACATAAATTCAATATTAAAGGCTTTTTAAGACAAATGTCATATTTGGTTTTGGAGTTATGATTATAAACCTTTCATATTTAGTATGACAGTTACACTGTTATATTGAAAAAAAAAACTAACTTGTGTCTTTGCAAACCTTACAAAAGATCATTTTTCTAGTACAACTAACCAAAAAACATATCTCTAGGCATTATTAGCCATTTTGCATGTGTTGTTTAGAAGTTATGTGTGAATACATTTGTATTGCTTTTTTCGCATTATCTCAGGATTCTAAGACTATTATAGTCATATTGAGTAAAAAACTACTTTTTGCATTTGCAAGATTTAAAAAAGCATATGTTTCGGGTAAAACTCTCAAAGATGCATTATTTCAGGCATTATTAGCCATTTTTCATGTGTGGTGTAGGAGTTATGTTTAAATAACTGTCATATTGAGTGTTACAGTATACAGTCATATTGAGTAAAACCTAATTTTTGTATTTGCAAACCATTGAAAAACAACTGTATCTAGTAAAACTCACATGTATTCAATATCACATGCATTTTTAGACATTTTACACGTTTGGATTAGGAATTATGTTTGATTACATTTTTATTGCTTTTTTCGCATTATCTCAGGATTCTAAGTACATTACTGTCAAATTGAGTAACAAATCAAATTTTGTTTTTGCAAACCTTACCAAATGGTTTTTTTTTTCAGGAAAACTCTCGAAGATGCATTTCTTCAGGCATTATTAGACATTTTGCATGTGTATTTTTGGAGTTATGTTTCAAAAACTGTCATTTTGAGTGTGACCAATATGAGGCCAGTAAAATCTAACATTTGTATTTGTGATTCTTTCCAAAATACCTGATTCTGCTAAAACTTGCATAAATTCAATATTAAAGGCTTTTTAATACAAATTTAATTTTTGGTTTTGGAGTTATGATTATAAACCTTTCATATTTAGTATGACAGTTACACTGTTATATTGAATAAAAAAACTAACTTCTGTCTTTGCAAATCTTACAAAAGATAATTTTTCTAGTACAACTAACAAAAAAACATATCTCTAGGCATTATTAGCCATTTTGCATGTGTTGTTTAGAAGTTATGTGTGAATACATTTGTATTGCTTTTTTCGCATTATCTCAGGATTCTAAGACTATTATAGTCATATTGAGTAAAAAACTACTTTTTGCATTTGCAAGATTTAAAAAAGCATATGTTTCGAGTAAAACTCCCAAAGATGCATTATTTCAGGCATTATTAGCCATTTTTCATGTGTGGTGTAGGAGTTATGTTTAAATAACTGTCATATTGAGTGTTACAGTATACAGTCATATTGAGTAAAACCTCATTTTTGTATTTGCAAACCATTGAAAAACAACTGTATCTAGTAAAACTCACATGTATTCAATATCACAGGCATTTTTAGACATTTTGCACGTTTGGATTAGGAATTATGTTTGAATACATTTTTATTGCTTTTTTCGCATTATCTCAGGATTCTAAGTACATTACTGTCAAATTGAGTAACAAATCAAATTTGGTTTTTGCAAACCTTACCAAATGTTTTTTTTTTCTGGAAAACTCTCGAAGAAGCATTTCTTCAGGCATTATTAGACATTTTGCATGTGTATTTTTGGAGTTATGTTTCAAAAACTGTCATTTTGAGTGTCACCAATATGAGGCCAGTAAAATCTAATATTTGTATTTGTGATTCTTTCCAAAATACCTGATTCTGCTAAAACTCACATAAATTCAATATTAAAGGCTTTTTAAAACTAATTTCATATTTGGTTTTGGAGTTATGATTATAAACCTTTCATATTTAGTATGACAGTTACACTGTTATATTGAATAAAAAAACTAACTTCTGTCTTTGCAAACCTTACAAAAGATAATTTTTCTAGTACAACCAACAAAAAAACATATCTCTAGGCATTATTAGCCATTTTGCATGTGTTGTTTAGAAGTTATGTTTGAATACATTTTTATTGCTTTTTTCGCATTATCTCAGGATTCTAAGACTATTATAGTCATATTGAGTAAAAAACTACTTTTTGCATTTGCAAGATTTAAAAAAGCATATGTTTCGAGTAAAACTCCCAAAGATGCATTATTTCAGGCATTATTAGCCATTTTTCATGTGTGGTGTAGGAGTTATGTTTAAATAACTGTCATATTGAGTGTTACAGTATACAGTCATATTGAGTAAAACCTCATTTTTGTATTTGCAAACCATTGAAAAACAACTGTATCTAGTAAAACTCACATGTATTCAATATCATAGGCATTTTTAGACATTTTGCACGTTTGGATTAGGAATTATGTTTGAATACATTTTTATTGCTTTTTTCGCATTATCTCAGGATTCTAAGAACATTACTGTCAAATGAGTAACAAATCAAATTATGTTTTTGCAAACCCTACCAAATGTTTTTTTTTCAGGAAAACTCTCGAAGATGCATTTCTTCAGGCATTATTAGACATTTTGCATGTGTATTTTTGGAGTTATGTTTCAAAAACTGTCATTTTGAGTGTGACCAATATTGAGCCAGTAAAAACCTATATTTGTATTTGTGATTCTTTCCAAAATACCTGATTCTGCTAAAACTTACATAAATTCAATAATAAAGGCTTTTTAAGACAAATGTCATATTTGGTTTTGGAGTTATGATTATAAACCTTTCATATTTAGTATGACCGTTACACTGTTATATTGAATAAAAAAACTAACTTCTTTCTTTGCAAACCTTACAAAAGATAATTTTTCTAGTACAACTAACCAAAAAACATATCTCTAGGCATTATTAGCCATTTTGCATGTGTTGTTTAGAAGTTATGTGTGAATACATTTGTATTGCTTTTTTCGCATTATCTCAGGATTCTAAGACTATTATAGTCATATTGAGTAAAAAACAACTTTTTGCATTTGCAAGATTTAAAAAAGCATATGTTTCGGGTAAAACTCTCAAAGATGCATTATTTCAGGCATTATTAGCCATTTTTCATGTGTGGTGTAGGAGTTATGTTTAAATAACTGTCATATTGAGTGTTACAGTATACAGTCATATTGAGTAAAACCTAATTTTTGTATTTGCAAACCATTGAAAAACAACTGTATCCAGTAAAACTCACATGTATTCAATATCACAGGCATTTTTAGACATTTTGCACGTTTGGATTAGGAATTATGTTTGATTACATTTTTATTGCTTTTTTCGCATTATCTCAGGATTCTAAGTACATTACTGTCAAATTGAGTAACAAATCAAATTTTGTTTTTGCAAACCTTACCAAATGTTTTTTTTTTCAGGAAAACTCTCGAAGATGCATTTCTTCAGGCATTATTAGACATTTTGCATGTGTATTTTTGGAGTTATGTTTCAAAAACTGTCATTTTGAGTGTGACCAATATGAGGCCAGTAAAATCCAACATTTGTATTTGTGATTCTTTCCAAAATACCTGATTCTGCTAAAACTTGCATAAATTCAATATTAAAGGCTTTTTAATACAAATTTAATTTTTGGTTTTGGAGTTATGATTATAAACCTTTCATAATTAGTATGACAGTTACACTGTTATATTGAATAAAAAAACTAACTTCTGTCTTTGCAAATCTTACAAAAGATAATTTTTCTAGTACAACTAACAAAAAAAACATATCTCTAGGCATTATTAGCCATTTTGCATGTGTTGTTTAGAAGTTATGTGTGAATACATTTGTATTGCTTTTTTCGCATTATCTCAGGAGTCTAAGACTATTCTAGTCATATTGAGTAAAAAACTACTTTTTGCATTTGCAAGATTTAAAAAAGCATATGTTTCGAGTAAAACTCCCAAAGATGCATTATTTCAGGCATTATTAGCCATTTTTCATGTGTGGTGTAGTTGTTATGTTTAAATAACTGTCATATTGAGTGTTACAGTATACAGTCATATTGAGTAAAACCTCATTTTTGTATTTGCAAACCATTGAAAAACAACTGTATCTAGTAAAACTCACATGTATTCAATATCACAGGCATTTTTAGACATTTTGCACGTTTGGATTAGGAATTATGTTTGAATACATTTTTATTGCTTTTTTCGCATTATCTCAGGATTCTAAGAACATTACTGTCAAATTGAGTAACAAATCAAATTTTGTTTTTGCAAACCTTACCAAATGTTTTTTTTTTTCAGGAAAACTCTCAAAGATGCATTTCTTTAGGCATTATTAGACATTTTGCATGTGTATTTTTGGAGTTATGTTTCAAAAACTGTCATTTTGAGTGTGACCAATATGAGGCCAGTAAAATCCAACATTTGTATTTGTGATTCTTTCCAAAATACCTGATTCTGCTAAAACTTGCATAAATTCAATATTAAAGGCTTTTTAATACAAATTTAATTTTTGGTTTTGGAGTTATGATTATAAACCTTTCATATTTAGTATGACAGTTACACTGTTATATTGAATAAAAAAACTAACTTCTGTCTTTGCAAATCTTACAAAAGATAATTTTTCTAGTACAACTAACAAAAAAACATATCTCTAGGCATTATTAGCCATTTTGCATGTGTTGTTTAGAAGTTATGTGTGAATACATTTGTATTGCTTTTTTCGCATTATCTCAGGATTCTAAGAATATTATAGTCATATTGAGTAAAAAACTACTTTTTGCATTTGCAAGATTTAAAAAAGCATATGTTTCGAGTAAAACTCCCAAAGATGCATTATTTCAGGCATTATTAGCCATTTTTCATGTGTGGTGTAGGAGTTATGTTTAAATAACTGTCATATTGAGTGTTACAGTATACAGTCATATTGAGTAAAACCTCATTTTTGTATTTGCAAACCATTGAAAAACAACTGTATCTAGTAAAACTCACATGTATTCAATATCACAGGCATTTTTAGACATTTTGCACGTTTGGATTAGGAATTATGTTTGAATACATTTTTATTGCTTTTTTCGCATTATCTCAGGATTCTAAGTACATTACTGTCAAATTGAGTAACAAATCAAATTTGGTTTTTGCAAACCTTACCAAATGTTTTTTTTTTCTGGAAAACTCTCGAAGAAGCATTTCTTCAGGCATTATTAGACATTTTGCATGTGTATTTTTGGAGTTATGTTTCAAAAACTGTCATTTTGAGTGTCACCAATATGAGGCCAGTAAAATCTAATATTTGTATTTGTGATTCTTTCCAAAATACCTGATTCTGCTAAAACTCACATAAATTCAATATTAAAGGCTTTTTAAAACTAATTTCATATTTGGTTTTGGAGTTATGATTATAACCTTTCATATTTAGTATGACAGTTACACTGTTATATTGAATAAAAAAACTAACTTCTGTCTTTGCAAACCTTACAAAAAATAATTTTTCTAGTACAACTAACAAAAAAACATATCTCTAGGCATTATTAGCCATTTTGCATGTGTTGTTTAGAAGTTATGTTTGAATACATTTTTATTGCTTTTTTCGCATTATCTCAGGATTCTAAGACTATTATAGTCATATTGAGTAAAAAACTACTTTTTGCATTTGCAAGATTTAAAAAAGCATATGTTTCGAGTAAAACTCCCAAAGATGCATTATTTCAGGCATTATTAGCCATTTTTCATGTGTGGTGTAGGAGTTATGTTTAAATAACTGTCATATTGAGTAAAACCTCATTTTTGTATTTGCAAACCATTGAAAAACAACTGTATCTAGTAAAACTCACATGTATTCAATATCATAGGCATTTTTTGACATTTTGCACGTTTGGATTAGGAATTATGTTTGAATACATTTTTATTGCTTTTTTCGCATTATCTCAGGATTCTAAGAACATTACTGTCAAATGAGTAACAAATCAAATTATGTTTTTGCAAACCTTACCAAATGTTTTTTTTCAGGAAAACTCTCGAAGATGCATTTCTTCAGGCATTATTAGACATTTTGCATGTGTATTTTTGGAGTTATGTTTCAAAAACTGTCATTTTGAGTGTGACCAATATGAGGCCAGTAAAATCTAATATTTGTATTTGTGATTCTTTCCAAAATACCTGATTCTGCTAAAACTCACATAAATTCAATATTAAAGGCTTTTTAAGACAAATTTCATATTTGGTTTTGGAGTTATGATTATAAACCTTTCATATTTAGTATGACAGTTACACTGTTATATTGAATAAAAAAACTAACTTTTGTCTTTGCAAACCTTACAAAAGATCATTTTTCTAGTACAACTAACAAAAAAACATATCTCTAGGCATTATTAGTTATTTTGCATGTGTTTTTTAGAAGTTATGTTTTAATACATTTTTATTGCTTTTTTCGCATTATCTCAGGATTCTAAGACTATTATAGTCATATTGAGTAAAAAACTACTTTTTGCATTTGCAAGATTTAAAAAAGCATATGTTTCGAGTAAAACTCTCAAAGATGCGTTATTTCAGGCATTATTAGCCATTTTTCATGTGTGGTGTAGGAGTTATGTTTAAATAACTGTCATATTGACTGTTACAGTATACAGTCATATTGAGTAAAACCTAATTTTTGTATTTGCAAACCATTGAAAAACAACTGTATCTAGTAAAACTCACATGTATTCAATATCACAGGCATCTTTAGACATTTTGCACGTTTGGATTAGGAATTATGTTTGATTACATTTTTATTGCTTTTTTCGCATTATCTCAGGATTCTAAGAACATTACTGTCAAATTGAGTAACAAATCAAATTTTGTTTTTGCAAACCAAACCAAATGTTTTTTTTTTTCAGGAAAACTCTCAAAGATGCATTTCTTTAGGCATTATTAGACATTTTGCATGTGTATTTTTGGAGTTATGTTTCAAAAACTGTCATTTTGAGTGTGACCAATATGAGGCCAGTAAAAACTTATATTTGTATTTGTGATTCTTTCCAAAATACCTGATTCTGCTAAAACCTACATAAATTCAATATTAAAGGCTTTTTAAGACAAATGTCATATTTGGTTTTGGAGTTATGATTATAAACCTTTCATATTTAGTATGACAGTTACACTGTTATATTGGAAAAAAAAACTAGCTTGTGTCTTTGCAAACCTTACAAAAGATCATTTTTCTAATACAACTATCCAAAATACATATCTCTAGGCATTATTAGCAATTTTGCATTTGTTGTTTAGAAGTGATGTTTGAATACATTTGTATTGCTTTTTTCGCATTATCTCAGGATTCTAAGACTATTCTAGTCATATTGAGTAAAAAACTACTTTTTGCATTTGCAAGATTTAAAAAAGCATATGTTTCGAGTAAAACTCCCAAAGATACATTATTTCAGGCATTATTAGCCATTTTTCATGTGTGGTGTAGGAGTTATGTTTAAATAACTGTCATATTGAGTGTTACAGTATACAGTCATATTGAGTAAAACCTCTTTTTTGTATTTGCAAACCATTGAAAAACAACTGTATCTAGTAAAACTCACATGTATTCAATATCACAGGCATTTTTAGACATTTTGCACGTTTGGATTAGGAATTATGTTTGAATACATTTTTATTGCTTTTTTCGCATTATCTCAGGATTCTAAGTACATTACTGTCAAATTGAGTAACAAATCAAATTTGGTTTTTGCAAACCTTACCAAATGTTTTTTTTTTCAGGAAAACTCTCGAAGAAGCATTTCTTCAGGCATTATTAGACATTTTGCATGTGTATTTTTGGAGTTATGTTTCAAAAACTGTCATTTTGAGTGTGACCAATATGAGGCCAGTAAAATCTAATATTTGTATTTGTGATTCTTTCCAAAATACCTGATTCTGCTAAAACTCACATAAATTCAATATTAAAGGCTTTTTAAGAGAAATTTCTTATTTGGTTTTGGAATTATGATTATAAACCTTTTGTACTGTTGGCGCCCGGACGGGCTGCGACACTGCGGTGCTCTTGCTAAAGATGGAACATTTGGCGGAAATGCCGGACAGTTCTGCAGACTTCATGGCTGGCTCGCATCGTGGTCACTCCGTGATCACGTACGACCGCCAGACACTTCTGGATATGGACATATTGGGCCGTTTTGGACTGATAGACGCGGGCGTGCTAAACATGCTAACTAGCATGGGGATTCGTCGGCGGCTACGTCCAGCGGCCTGTGAAGCAGCGGAGTCTAGTAGCAGCGGGGGCCGTCTACGGAGCAGACGCCAGCGGTGTGATCGGAAACGCGGATGTCGAGCGGGGCTAAAAACAAAGCAGAAGGCTAATCCCCACAGAACACCACTTTCCTCCATCCCGAAGACGGATTTAGATGGAAAGTGCGAGACTACTGGTCTGGGTAAGGAGTTTGTTAAATTAGAACAAGTTTTTTCTGCTTTGAGTGTTTCAGAGTTGGACATGCGTTTTACTGAGGTGGCTAACTATGATGCGTGCAGTTTATCAAAGCAACAAACAAACAATCGGAAAATCCCCGTTACTGAGGTGGCTAACCATGATGCGTGCAGTTTATCAAAGCAACAAACAAACAATCGGAACATTCCCGTCGTATCAATTCCTAGATATGGTCGTAATTATACTGAATGCACTGGGCATAATAAACACAACATTATTAATATTGCTACTACGGATAATTTGATCAAAAATTCCCTAAAACAGCCCACTACCTATAATATAGGTTTTTTAAACATAAGATCATTGTCTCCCAAAACGTTGTTAGTTAATGATATTATCAGAGACAACAATCTTAACGTCATCGGTCTCAGTGAAACCTGGCTTAAACCAAACGACTTTTTTGCGCTAAATGAGGCATGTCCTCCTAACTTTACACATGCGCATATTGCCCGTCCGCTTAAAAGGGGTGGGGGGGTCGCACTAATATACAACGAAAACTTAAACCTTAGTCCTAACATAAATAATAAATATAAATCGTTTGAGGTGCTTACTATGAGGTCTGTCACACCGCTGCCTCTACACCTGGCTGTTATCTACCGCCCCCCAGGGCCCTGTTCGGACTTTATCAATGAATTCTCAGAGTTCGTTGCTGATCTAGTGACACACGCCGATAATATAATCATAATGGGGGACTTTAATATCCATATGAATACCCCATCGGACCCACCGTGCGTAGCGCTCCAGACTATAATTGATAGCTGTGGTCTCACACAAATAATAAATGAACCCACGCATCGCCACGGTAATACGATAGACCTAGTGCTTGTCAGGGGTATCACCGCTTCCAAAGTTACGATACTCCCGTATACTAAAGTATTGTCCGATCATTACCTTATAAAATTCGAGGTTCAGACGCATGTTCGTCAAACTAATAATAATAATAACTGCTATAGCAGCCGCAACATTAATACGGCCACAACGACAACTCTTGCTGACCTACTGCCCTCGGTAATGGCACCATTCCCAAAGTATGTGGGCTCTATTGATAACCTCACTAACAACTTTAACGACGCCCTGCGCGAAACCATTGATAACGTAGCACCGCTAAAGTTAAAAAAGGCTCCAAAAAAGCGCACCCCGTGGTTTACAGAAGAAACTAGAGCTCAGAAATTATTATGCAGAAAGCTGGAACGCAAATGGCGCACGACTAAACTTGAGGTGCACCATCAAGCATTTAGTGATGGTTTAATAACTTATAAACGCATGCTTACCTTAGCTAAAGCTAATTATTACTCAAATCTCATCCACCGTAATAAAAACGATCCTAAATTTTTGTTTAGTACGGTAGCATCGCTTACCCAACAAGGGACTCCTTCCAGTAGCTCCACCCACTCAGCTGATGACTTTATGCAATTCTTTAGTAAGAAAATTGAAGTCATTAGAAAGGAGATTAAAGACAATGCGTCCCAGCTACAACGGGGTTCTATTAACACTGACACGATTGTATATACGGCGGATACTGCCCTCCAAAATAGTTTCTCTCGTTTTGAGGAAATAACATTAGAGGAATTGTTACAACGTGTAAATGGAATAAAACAAACAACATGTTTACTTGACCCTCTTCCTGGGAAACTGATCAAGGAGCTCTTTGTATTATTAGGTCCATCAGTGCTAAATATTATAAACTTATCACTTTCCTCGGGCACTGTTCCCCTAGCATTCAAAAAAGCGGTTATTCATCCTCTTCTTAAAAGACCTAACCTCGATCCTGACCTCATGGTAAACTACCGACCGGTGTCTCACCTTCCCTTTATTTCAAAAATCCTCGAAAAAATTGTTGCGGAGCAGTTAAATGAACACTTAGCGTCTAACAATCTATGTGAAACCTTTCAATCCGGTTTCAGGGCAAATCACTCGACGGAGACAGCCCTCGCAAAAATGACTAATGATCTATTGCTAACGATGGATTCTGATGCGTCATCTATGTTGCTGCTCCTCGATCTTAGCGCTGCTTTCGATACCGTCGATCATAATATTTTATTAGAACGTATCAAAACACGAATTGGTATGTCAGACTTAGCCCTGTCTTGGTTTAACTCTTATCTTACTGATAGGATGCAGTGTGTCTCCCATAACAATGTGACCTCGGACTACGTTAAGGTAACGTGTGGAGTTCCCCAGGGTTCGGTCCTTGGCCCTGCACTCTTCAGCATCTACATGCTGCCGCTAGGTGACATCATACGCAAATACGGTGTTAGCTTTCACTGTTATGCTGATGACACCCAACTCTACATGCCCCTAAAGCTGACCAACACGCCGGATTGTAGTCAGCTGGAGGCGTGTCTTAATGAAATTAAACAATGGATGTCCGCTAACTTTTTGCAACTCAATGCCAAAAAAACGGAAATGCTGATTATCGGTCCTGCTAGACACCGAACTCTATTTAATAATACAACTCTAACATTTGACAACCAAACAATTAAACAAGGCGACACGGTAAAGAATCTGGGTATTATCTTCGACCCAACTCTCTCCTTTGAGGCACACATTAAAAGCGTTACTAAAACGGCCTTCTTTCATCTCCGTAATATCGCTAAAATTCGCTCCATTCTGTCCACTAAGGACGCTGAGATCATTATCCATGCGTTTGTTACGTCTCGCCTCGACTACTGTAACGTATTATTTTCGGGTCTCCCCATGTCTAGCATTAAAAGATTACAGTTGGTACAAAATGCGGCTGCTAGACTTTTGACAAGAACAAGAAAGTTTGATCACATTACGCCTGTACTGGCTCACCTGCACTGGCTTCCTGTGCACTTAAGATGTGACTTTAAGGTTTTACTACTTACGTATAAAATACTACACGGTCTAGCTCCATCCTATCTTGCCGATTGTATTGTACCATATGTCCCGGCAAGAAATCTGCGTTCAAAGGATTCCGGCTTGTTAGTGATTCCCAAAGCCCAAAAAAAGTCTGCGGGCTATAGAGCGTTTTCCGTTCGGGCTCCAGTACTCTGGAATGCCCTCCCGGTAACAGTTCGAGATGCCACCTCGGTAGAAGCATTTAAGTCTCACCTTAAAACTCATTTGTATACTGTAGCCTTTAAATAGACTCCCTTTTTAGACCAGTTGATCTGCTGTTTCTTTTCTTTTTCTTCTATGTCCCACTCTCCCCTGTGGAGGGGGTCCGGTCCGATCCGGTGGCCATGTACTGCTTGCCTGTGTATCGGCTGGGGACATCTCTGCGCTGCTGATCCGCCTCGACATCTCTGCGCTGCTGATCCGCCTCCGCTTGGGATGGTTTCCTGCTGGCTCCGCTGTGAACGGGACTCTCGCTGCTGAGTTGGAACCGCTTTGGACTGGACTCTCGCGACTGTGTTGGATCCATTGTGAATTGAACTTTCACAGTATCATGTTAGACCCGCTCGACATCCATTGCTTTCCTCCTCTCTAAGGTTCTCATAATCATTATTGTCACAGACGTCCCACTGGATCATTATTGTCACCGATGTCCCACTGGGTGTGAGTTTTCCTTGCCCTTATGTGGGCCTACCGAGGATGTCGTGGTGGTTTGTGCAGCCCTTTGAGACACTAGTGATTTAGGGCTATATAAGTAAACATTGATTGATTGATTGATATTTAGTATGACAGTTACACTGTTATATTGAATAAAAAAACTAACTTCTGTCTTTGCAAACCTTACAAAAGATAATTTTTCCAGTACAACTAACAAAAAAACATATCTCTAGGCATTATTAGCCATTTTGCATGTGTTGTTTAGAAGTTATGTTTGAATACATTTTTATTGCTTTTTTCGCATTAAATCAGGACTCTAAGACTATTATAGTCATATTGAGTAAAAAACTACTTTTTGCATTTGCAAGATTTAAAAAAGCATATGTTTCGAGTAAAACTCCCAAAGATGCATTATTTCAGGCATTATTAGCCATTTTTCATGTGTGGTGTAGGAGTTATGTTTAAATAACTGTCATATTGAGTGTTACAGTATACAGTCATATTGAGTAAAACCTCATTTTTGTATTTGCAAACCATTGAAAAACAACTGTATCTAGTAAAACTCACATGTATTCAATATCACAGGCATTTTTAGACATTTTGCACGTTTGGATTAGGAATTATGTTTGAATACATTTTTATTGCTTTTTTTGCATTATCTCAGGATTCTAAGTACATTACTGTCAAATTGAGTTACAAATCAAATTTGGTTTTTGCAAACCTTACCAAATGTTTTTTTTCTGGAAAACTCTCGAAGATGCATTTCTTCAGGCATTATTAGACATTTTGCATGTGTATTTTTGGAGTTATGTTTCAAAAACTGTCATTTTGAGTGTGACCAATATGAGGCCAGTAAAATCTAATATTTGTATTTGTGATTCTTTCCAAAATACCTGATTCTGCTAAAACTCACATAAATTCAATATTAAAGGCTTTTTAAGACAAATTTCATATTTGGTTTTGGAGTTATGATTATAAACCTTTCATATTTAGTATGACAGTTACACTGTTATATTGAATAAAAAAACTAACTTGTGTCTTTGCAAACCTTACAAAAGATAATTTTTCTAGTACAACTAACAAAAAAACATATCTCTAGGCATTATTAGTTATTTTGCATGTGTTTTTTAGAAGTTATGTTTTAATACATTTTTATTGCTTTTTTCGCATTATCTCAGGATTCTAAGACTATTATAGTCATATTGAGTAAAAAACTACTTTTTGCATTTGCAAGATTTAAAAAAGCATATGTTTCGAGTAAAACTCTCAAAGATGCGTTATTTCAGGCATTATTAGCCATTTTTCATGTGTGGTGTAGGAGTTATGTTTAAATAACTGTCATATTGACTGTTACAGTATACAGTCATATTGAGTAAAACCTAATTTTTGTATTTGCAAACCATTGAAAAACAACTGTATCTAGTAAAACTCACATGTATTCAATATCACAGGCATCTTTAGACATTTTGCACGTTTGGATTAGGAATTATGTTTGATTACATTTTTATTGCTTTTTTCGCATTATCTCAGGATTCTAAGAACATTACTGTCAAATGAGTAACAAATTAAATTATGTTTTTGCAAACCTTACCAAATGTTTTTTTTTCAGGAAAACTCTCGAAGATGCATTTCTTCAGGCATTATTAGACATTTTGCATGTGTATTTTTGGAGTTATGTTTCAAAAACTGTCATTTTGAGTGTGACCAATATTGAGCCAGTAAAAACTTATATTTGTATTTGTGATTCATTCCAAAATACCTGATTCTGCTAAAACTTACATAAATTCAATAATAAAGGCTTTTTAAGAAAAGTGTCATATTTGGTTTTGGAGTTATGATTATAAACCTTTCATATTTAGTATGACAGTTACACTGTTATATTGGAAAAAAAAACTAGCTTGTGTCTTTGCAAACCTTACAAAACATTATTTTTCTAGTACAACTAACAAAAAAACATATATTTGGCATTATTAGCTATTTTGCATGTGTTTTTTAGAAGTTATGTTTGAATACATTTTTATTGCTTTTTTCGCATTATCTCAGGATTCTAAGACTATTCTAGTCATATTGAGTAAAAAACTACTTTTTGCATTTGCAAGATTTAAAAAAGCATATGTTTCGAGTAAAACTCCCAAAGATGCATTATTTCAGGCATTATTAGCCATTTTTCATGTGTGGTGTAGGAGTTATGTTTAAATAACTGTCATATTGAGTGTTACAGTATACAGTCATATTGAGTAAAACCTCCTTTTTGTATTTGCAAACCATTGAAAAACAACTGTATCAGGTAAAACTCACATGTATTCAATATCACAGGCATTTTTAGACATTTTGCACGTTTGGATTAGGAATTATGTTTGAATACATTTTTATTGCTTTTTTCGCATTATCTCAGGATTCTAAGAACATTACTGTCAAATTGAGTAACAAATCAAATTTTGTTTTTGCAAACCTTACCAAATGTTTTTTTTTTCAGGAAAACTCTCAAAGATGCATTTCTTTAGGTATTATTAGACATTTTGCATGTGTATTTTTGGAGTTATGTTTCAAAAACTGTCATTTTGAGTGTGACCAATATGAGGCCAGTAAAAACTTATATTTGTATTTGTGATTCTTTCCAAAATACCTGATTCTGCTAAAACTTACATAAATTCAATATTAAAGGCTTTTTAAGACAAATGTCATATTTGGTTTTGGAGTTATGATTATAAACCTTTCATATTTAGTATGACAGTTACACTGTTCTATTGAAAAAAAAAACTAACTTGTGTCTTTGCAAACCTTACAAAAGATCATTTTTCTAGTACAACTAACCAAAATACATATCTCTAGGCATTATTAGCCATTTTGCATTTGTTGTTTAGAAGTTATGTTTGAATACATTTTTATTGCTTTTTTCGCATTATCTCAGGATTCTAAGACTATTATAGTCATATTGAGTAAAAAACTACTTTTTGCATTTGCAAGATTTAAAAAAGCATATGTTTCGAGTAAAACTCCCAAAGATGCATTATTTCAGGTATTATTAGCCATTTTTCATGTGTGGTGTAGGAGGTTTGTTTAAATAACTGTCATATTGAGTGTTACAGTATACAGTCATATTGAGTAAAACCTAATTTTTGTATTTGCAAACCATTGAAAAACAACTGTATCTAGTAAAACTCACATGTATTCAATATCACAGGCATTTTTAGACATTTTGCACGTTTGGATTAGGAATTATGTTTGATTACATTTGTATTGCTTTTTTCGCATTATCTCAGGATTCTAAGAACATTACTGTCAAATTGAGTATCCATCCATTTTCTAACGCTTATTCCCTTTCGGGGTCACGGGGGGCGCTGGTGCCTATCTCAGCTACAATCCGCTAACAAATCAAATTTGGTTTTTGCAAACCTTACCAAATGTTTTTTTTTTCTGGAAAACTCTCGAAGAAGCATTTCTTCAGGCATTATTAGACATTTTGCATGTGTATTTTTGGAGTTATGTTTCAAAAACTGTCATTTTGAGTGTGACCAATATGAGGCCAGTAAAATCTAATATTTGTATTTGTGATTCTTTCCAAAATACCTGATTCTGCTAAAACTCACATAAATTCAATATTAAAGGCTTTTTAAAACAAATTTCATATTTGGTTTTGGAGTTATGATTATAAACCTTTCATATTTAGTATGACAGTTACACTGTTATATTGAATAAAAAAAACTAACTTGTGTCTTTGCAAACATTACAAAACATTATTTTTCTAGTACAACTAACAAAAAAACATATATTTGGCATTATTAGCTATTTTGCATGTGTTTTTTAGAAGTTATGTTTGAATACATTTTTATTGCTTTTTTCGCATTATCTCAGGATTCTAAGACTATTATAGTCATATTGAGTAAAAAACTACTTTTTGCATTTGCAAGATTTAAAAAAGCATATGTTTCGTGTAAAACTCCCAAAGATGCATTATTTCAGGCATTATTAGCCATTTTTCATGTGTGGTGTAGGAGTTATGTTTAAATAACTGTCATATTGAGTGTTACAGTATACAGTCATATTGAGTAAAACCTCATTTTTGTATTTGCAAACCATTGAAAAACAACTGTATCTAGTAAAACTCACATGTATTCAATATCATAGGCATTTTTAGACATTTTGCACGTTTGGATTAGGAATTATGTTTGAATACATTTTTATTGCTTTTTTCGCATTATCTCAGGATTCTAAGAACATTACTGTCAAATGAGTAACAAATCAAATTATGTTTTTGCAAACCTTACCAAATGTTTTTTTTCAGGAAAACTCTCGAAGATGCATTTCTTCAGGCATTATTAGACATTTTGCATGTGTATTTTTGGAGTTATGTTTCAAAAACTGTCATTTTGAGTGTGACCAACATTAAGCCAGTAAAAACCTATATTTGTATTTGTAATTCTTTCCAAAATACCTGATTCTGCTAAAACTCACATAAATTCAATATTAAAGGCTTTTTAAGACAAATTTCATATTTGGTTTTGGAGTTATGATTATAAACCTTTCATATTTAGTATGACAGTTACACTGTTATATTGAATAAAAAAACTAACTTCTGTCTTTGCAAACCTTACAAAAGATCATTTTTCTAGTACAACTAACAAAAAAACATATCTCTAGGCATTATTAGCCATTTTGCATGTGTTGTTTAGAAGTTATGTGTGAAAACATTTGTATTGCTTTTTTCGCATTATCTCAGGATTCTAAGACTATTATAGTCATATTGAGTAAAAAACTACTTTTTGCATTTGCAAGATTTAAAAAAGCATATGTTTCGAGTAAAACTCCCAAAGATGCATTATTTCAGGCATTATTAGCCATTTTTCATGTGTGATGTAGGAGTTATGTTTAAATAACTGTCATATTGAGTGTTACAGTATACAGTCATATCGAGTAAAACCTCATTTTTGTATTTGCAAACCATTGAAAAACAACTGTATCTAGTAAAACTCACATGTATTCAATATCACAGGCATTTTTAGACATTTTGCACGTTTGGATTAGGAATTATGTTTGATTACATTTTTATTGCTTTTTTCGCATTATCTCAGGATTCTAAGAACATTACTGTCAAATTGAGTAACAAATCAAATTTTGTTTTTGCAAACCAAACCAAAGGTTTTTTTTTTCAGGAAAACTCTCAAAGATGCATTTCTTCAGGCATTATTAGACATTTTGCATGTGTATTTTTGGAGTTATGTTTCAAAAACTGTCATTTTGAGTGTGACCAACATTAAGCCAGTAAAAACTTATATTTGTATTTGTGATTCTTTCCAAAATACCTGATTCTGCTAAAACTTACATAAATTCAATATTAAAGGCTTTTTAAGACAAATGTCATATTTGGTTTTGGAGTTATGATTATAAACCTTTCATATTTAATATGACAGTTACACTGTTATATTGGAAAAAAAAACTAGCTTGTGTCTTTGCAAACCTTACAAAAGATCATTTTTCTAGTACAACTAACCAAAAAACATATCTCTAGGCATTATTAGCCATTTTGCATGTGTTGTTTAGAAGTTATGTGCGAATACATTTGTTTTGCTTTTTTCGCATTATCTCAGGATTCTAAGACTATTATAGTCATATTTAGTAAAAAACTACTTTTTGCATTTGCAAGATTTAAAAAAGCATATGTTTCGAGTAAAACTCCCAAAGATGCATTATTTCAGGCATTATTAGCCATTTTTCATGTGTGGTGTAGGAGTTATGTTTAAATAACTGTCATATTGACTGTTACAGTATACAGTCATATTGAGTAAAACCTAATTTTTGTATTTGCAAACCATTGAAAAACAACTGTATCTAGTAAAACTCACATGTATTCAATATCACAGGCATTTTTAGACATTTTGCACGTTTGGATTAGGAATTATGTTTGAATACATTTTTATTGCTTTTTTTGCATTATCTCAGGATTCTAAGTACATTACTGTCAAATTGAGTTACAAATCAAATTTGGTTTTTGCAAACCTTACCAAATGTTTTTTTTCTGGAAAACTCTCGAAGATGCATTTCTTCAGGCATTATTAGACATTTTGCATGTGTATTTTTGGAGTTATGTTTCAAAAACTGTCATTTTGAGTGTGACCAATATGAGGCCAGTAAAATCTAATATTTGTATTTTTGATTCTTTCCAAAATACCTGATTCTGCTAAAACTCACATAAATGCAATATTAAAGGCTTTTTAAGAAAAATTTCATATTTGGTTTTGGAGTTATGATTATAAACCTTTCATATTTAGTATGACAGTTACACTGTTATATTGAATAAAAAAACTAACTTCTGTCTTTGCAAACCTTACAAAAGATCATTTTTCTAGTACAACTAACAAAAAAACATATCTCTAGGCATTATTAGCCATTTTGCATGTGTTGTTTAGAAGTTATGTGTGAATACATTTGTATTGCTTTTTTCGCATTATCTCAGGATTCTAAGACTATTATAGTCATATTGAGTAAAAAACTACTTTTTGCATTTGCAAGATTTAAAAAAGCATATGTTTCGAGTAAAACTCCCAAAGATGCATTATTTCAGGCATTATTAGCCATTTTTCATGTGTGGTGTAGGAGTTATGTTTAAATAACTGTCATATTGAGTGTTACAGTATACAGTCATATTGAGTAAAACCTCATTTTTGTATTTGCAAACCATTGAAAAACAACTGTATCAGGTAAAACTCACATGTATTCAATATCACAGGCATTTTTAGACATTTTGCACGTTTGGATTAGGAATTATGTTTGAATACATTTTTATTGCTTTTTTCGCATTATCTCAGGATTCTAAGAACATTACTGTCAAATTGAGTAACAAATCAAATTTTGTTTTTGCAAACCTTACCAAATGTTTTTTTTTTCAGGAAAACTCTCAAAGATGCATTTCTTTAGGTATTATTAGACATTTTGCATGTGTATTTTTGGAGTTATGTTTCAAAAACTGTCATTTTGAGTGTGACCAATATGAGGCCAGTAAAAACTTATATTTGTATTTGTGATTCTTTCCAAAATACCTGATTCTGCTAAAACTTACATAAATTCAATATTAAAGGCTTTTTAAGACAAATGTCATATTTGGTTTTGGAGTTATGATTATAAACCTTTCATATTTAGTATGACAGTTACACTGTTCTATTGAAAAAAAAAACTAACTTGTGTCTTTGCAAACCTTACAAAAGATCATTTTTCTAGTACAACTAACCAAAATACATATCTCTAGGCATTATTAGCCATTTTGCATTTGTTGTTTAGAAGTTATGTTTGAATACATTTTTATTGCTTTTTTCGCATTATCTCAGGATTCTAAGACTATTATAGTCATATTGAGTAAAAAACTACTTTTTGCATTTGCAAGATTTAAAAAAGCATATGTTTCGAGTAAAACTCCCAAAGATGCATTATTTCAGGCATTATTAGCCATTTTTCATGTGTGGTGTAGGAGGTTTGTTTAAATAACTGTCATATTGAGTGTTACAGTATACAGTCATATTGAGTAAAACCTAATTTTTGTATTTGCAAACCATTGAAAAACAACTGTATCTAGTAAAACTCACATGTATTCAATATCACAGGCATTTTTAGACATTTTGCACGTTTGGATTAGGAATTATGTTTGATTACATTTTTATTGCTTTTTTCGCATTATCTCAGGATTCTAAGAACATTACTGTCAAATTGAGTATCCATCCATTTTCTAACGCTTATTCCCTTTCGGGGTCACGGGGGGCGCTGGCGCCTATCTCAGCTACAATCCGCTAACAAATCAAATTTGGTTTTTGCAAACCTTACCAAATGTTTTTTTTTTCTGGAAAACTCTCGAAGAAGCATTTCTTCAGGCATTATTAGACATTTTGCATGTGTATTTTTGGAGTTATGTTTCAAAAACTGTCATTTTGAGTGTGACCAATATGAGGCCAGTAAAATCTAATATTTGTATTTGTGATTCTTTCCAAAATACCTGATTCTGCTAAAACTCACATAAATTCAATATTAAAGGCTTTTTAAAACAAATTTCATATTTGGTTTTGGAGTTATGATTATAAACCTTTCATATTTAGTATGACAGTTACACTGTTATATTGAATAAAAAAAACTAACTTGTGTCTTTGCAAACATTACAAAACATTATTTTTCTAGTACAACTAACAAAAAAACATATATTTGGCATTATTAGCTATTTTGCATGTGTTTTTTAGAAGTTATGTTTGAATAAATTTTTATTGCTTTTTTCGCATTATCTCAGGATTCTAAGACTATTATAGTCATATTGAGTAAAAAACTACTTTTTGCATTTGCAAGATTTAAAAAAGCATATGTTTCGAGTAAAACTCCCAAAGATGCATTATTTCAGGCATTATTAGCCATTTTTCATGTGTGGTGTAGGAGTTATGTTTAAATAACTGTCATATTGAGTGTTACAGTATACAGTCATATTGAGTAAAACCTCATTTTTGTATTTGCAAACCATTGAAAAACAACTGTATCTAGTAAAACTCACATGTATTCAATATCATAGGCATTTTTAGACATTTTGCACGTTTGGATTAGGAATTATGTTTGAATACATTTTTATTGCTTTTTTCGCATTATCTCAGGATTCTAAGAACATTACTGTCAAATGAGTAACAAATCAAATTATGTTTTTGCAAACCTTACCAAATGTTTTTTTTCAGGAAAACTCTCGAAGATGCATTTCTTCAGGCATTATTAGACATTTTGCATGTGTATTTTTGGAGTTATGTTTCAAAAACTGTCATTTTGAGTGTGACCAACATTAAGCCAGTAAAAACCTATATTTGTATTTGTAATTCTTTCCAAAATACCTGATTCTGCTAAAACTCACATAAATTCAATATTAAAGGCTTTTTAAGACAAATTTCATATTTGGTTTTGGAGTTATGATTATAAACCTTTCATATTTAGTATGACAGTTACACTGTTATATTGAATAAAAAAACTAACTTCTGTCTTTGCAAACCTTACAAAAGATCATTTTTCTAGTACAACTAACAAAAAAACATATCTCTAGGCATTATTAGCCATTTTGCATGTGTTGTTTAGAAGTTATGTGTGAAAACATTTGTATTGCTTTTTTCGCATTATCTCAGGATTCTAAGACTATTATAGTCATATTGAGTAAAAAACTACTTTTTGCATTTGCAAGATTTAAAAAGCATATGTTTCGAGTAAAACTCCCAAAGATGCATTATTTCAGGCATTATTAGCCATTTTTCATGTGTGATGTAGGAGTTATGTTTAAATAACTGTCATATTGAGTGTTACAGTATACAGTCATATCGAGTAAAACCTCATTTTTGTATTTGCAAACCATTGAAAAACAACTGTATCTAGTAAAACTCACATGTATTCAATATCACAGGCATTTTTAGACATTTTGCACGTTTGGATTAGGAATTATGTTTGATTACATTTTTATTGCTTTTTTCGCATTATCTCAGGATTCTAAGTACATTACTGTCAAATTGAGTAACAAATCAAATTTTGTTTTTGCAAACCTTACCAAATGTTTTTTTTTTCAGGAAAACTCTCGAAGATGCATTTCTTCAGGCATTATTAGACATTTTGCATGTGTATTTTTGGAGTTATGTTTCAAAAACTGTCATTTTGAGTGTGACCAATATTAAGCCAGTAAAAACTTATATTTGTATTTGTGATTCTTTCCAAAATACCTGATTCTGCTAAAACTTACATAAATTCAATATTAAAGGCTTTTTAAGACAAATGTCATAATTGGTTTTGGAGTTATGATTATAAACCTTTCATATTTAGTCAGACAGTTACACTGTTATATTGGGGGAAAAAAACTAACTTGTGTCTTTGCAAACCTTACAAAAGATAATTTTTCTAGTACAACTAACAAAAAAAACATATCTCTAGGCATTATTAGTTATTTTGCATGTGTTTTTTAGAAGTTATGTTTGAATACATTTTTATTGCTTTTTTCGCATTATCTCAGGATTCTAAGACTATTATAGTCATATTGAGTAAAAAACTACTTTTTGCATTTGCAAGATTTAAAAAAGGATATGTTTCGAGTAAAACTCTCAAAGATGCGTTATTTCAGGCATTATTAGCCATTTTTCATGTGTGGTGTAGGAGTTATGTTTAAATAACTGTCATATTGACTGTTACAGTATACAGTCATATTGAGTAAAACCTAATTTTTGTATTTGCAAACCATTGAAAAACAACTGTATCTAGTAAAACTCACATGTATTCAATATCACAGGCATCTTTAGACATTTTGCACGTTTGGATTAGGAATTATGTTTGATTACATTTTTATTGCTTTTTTCGCATTATCTCAGGATTCTAAGAACATTACTGTCAAATTGAGTAACAAATCAAATGTTGTTTTTGCAAACCAAACCAAAATGTTTTTTTTTTTTCAGGAAAACTCTCAAAGATGCATTTCTTTAGGCATTATTAGACATTTTGCATGTGTATTTTTGGAGTTATGTTTCAAAAACTGTCATTTTGAGTGTGACCAACATTAAGCCAGTAAAAACTTATATTTGTATTTGTGATTCTTTCCAAAATACCTGATTCTGCTAAAACTTACATAAATTCAATATTAAAGGCTTTTTAAGACAAATGTCATATTTGGTTTTGGAGTTATGATTATAAACCTTTCATATTTAATATGACAGTTACACTGTTATATTGGAAAAAAAAACTAGCTTGTGTCTTTGCAAACCTTACAAAAGATCATTTTTCTAGTACAACTAACCAAAAAACATATCTCTAGGCATTATTAGCCATTTTGCATGTGTTGTTTAGAAGTTATGTGCGAATACATTTGTTTTGCTTTTTTCGCATTATCTCAGGATTCTAAGACTATTATAGTCATATTTAGTAAAAAACTACTTTTTGCATTTGCAAGATTTAAAAAAGCATATGTTTCGAGTAAAACTCCCAAAGATGCATTATTTCAGGCATTATTAGCCATTTTTCATGTGTGGTGTAGGAGTTATGTTTAAATAACTGTCATATTGAGTGTTACAGTATACAGTCATATTGAGTAAAACCTCATTTTTGTATTTGCAAACCATTGAAAAACAACTGCATCTAGTAAAACTCACATGTATTCAATATCATAGGCATTTTTAGACATTTTGCACGTTTGGATTAGGAATTATGTTTGAATACATTTTTATTGCTTTTTTCGCATTATCTCAGGATTCTAAGAACAATACTGTCAAATTGAGTAACAAATCAAATTTTGTTTTTGCAAACCTTCCCTATTTTTTTTTTCTCAGGAAAACTCTCGAAGATGCATTTCTTCAGGCATTATTAGACATTTTGCATGTGTATTTTTGGAGTTATGTTTCAAAAACTGTCATTTTGAGTGTGACCAATATGAGGCCAGTAAAAACTTATATTTGTATTTGTGATTCTTTCCAAAATACCTGATTCTGCTAAAACTTACATAAATTCAATATTAAACGCTTTTTAAGACAAATGTCATAATTGGTTTTGGAGTTATGATTATAAACCTTTCATATTTAGTCAGACAGTTACACTGTTATATTGGGAGAAAAAAACAAACTTGTGTCTTTGCAAACCTTACAAAAGATCATTTTTCTAGTACAACTAACCAAAAAACATATCTCTAGGCATTATTAGTTATTTTGCATGTGTTTTTTAGAAGATATGTTTGAATACATTTTTATTCCTTTTTTCGCATTATCTCAGGATTCTAAGACTATTATAGTCATATTGAGTAAAAAACTACTTTTTGCATTTGCAAGATTTAAAAAAGCATATGTTTCGAGTAAAACTCCCAAAGATGCATTATTTCAGGCATTATTAGCCATTTTTCATGTATGGTGTAGGAGTTATGTTTAAATAACTGTCATATTGAGTGTTACAGTATACAGTCATATTGAGTAAAACCTCATTTTTGTATTTGCAAACCATTGAAAAACAACTGTATCAGGTAAAACTCACATGTATTCAATATCACAGGCATTTTTAGACATTTTGCACGTTTGGATTAGGAATTATGTTTGAATACATTTTTATTGCTTTTTTTGCATTATCTCAGGATTCTAAGAACATTACTGTCAAATTGAGTAACAAATCAAATTTTGTTTTTGCAAACCTTATCAAATGTTTTTTTTTTCAGGAAAACTCTCAATGATGCATTTCTTTATGTATTATTAGACATTTTGCATGTGTATTTTTGGAGTTATGTTTCAAAAACTGTCATTTTGAGTGTGACCAATATGAGGCCAGTAAAAACTTATACTTGTATTTGTGATTCTTTCCAAAATACCTGATTCTGCTAAAACTTACATAAATTCAATATTAAAGGCTTTTTAAGACAAATGTCATATTTGGTTTTGGAGTTATGATTATAAACCTTTCATATTTAGTATGACAGTTACACTGTTATATTGGAATAAAAAAACTAACTTGTGTCTTTGCAAACCTTACAAAAGATCATTTTTCTAGTACAACTAACCAAAATACATATCTCTAGGCATTATTAGCCATTTTGCATTTGTTGTTTAGAAGTTATGTTTGAATACATTTGTATTGCTTTTTTCGCATTATCTCAGGATTCTAAGACTATTCTAGTCATATTGAGTAAAAAACTACTTTTTGCATTTGCAAGATTTAAAAAAGCATATGTTTCGAGTAAATCTCCCAAAGATGCATTATTTCAGGCATTATTAGCCATTTTTCATGTGTGGTGTAGTTGTTATGTTTAAATAACTGTCATATTGAGTGTTACAGTATACAGTCATATCGAGTAAAACCTCATTTTTGTATTTGCAAACCATTGAAAAACAACTGTATCTAGTAAAACTCACATGTATTCAATTTCATAGGCATTTTTAGACATTTTGCACGTTTGGATTAGGAATTATGTTTGAATACATTTTTATTGCTTTTTTCGCATTATCTCAGGATTCTAAGAACAATACTGTCAAATTGAGTAACAAATCAAATTTTGTTTTTGCAAACCTTCCCTATTTTTTTTTTCTCAGGAAAACTCTCGAAGATGCATTTCTTCAGGCATTATTAGACATTTTGCATGTGTATTTTTGGAGTTATGTTTCAAAAACTGTCATTTTGAGTGTGACCAATATGAGGCCAGTAAAAACTTATATTTGTATTTGTGATTCTTTCCAAAATACCTGATTCTGCTAAAACTTACATAAATTCAATATTAAACGCTTTTTAAGACAAATGTAGTAATTGGTTTTGGAGTTATGATTATAAACCTTTCATATTTAGTCAGACAGTTACACTGTTATATTGGGAGAAAAAAAACAAACTTGTGTCTTTGCAAACCTTACAAAAGATTTTTTTTCTAGTACAACTAACCAGAAAACATATCTCTAGGCATTATTAGTTATTTTGCATGTGTTTTTTAGAAGTTATGTTTGAATACATTTTTATTGCTTTTTTCGCATTATCTCATGATTCTAAGACTATTATAGTCATATTGAGTAAAAAACTACTTTTTGCATTTGCAAGATTTAAAAAAGCATATGTTTCGAGTAAAACTCCCAAAGATGCATTATTTCAGGCATTATTAGCCATTTTTCATGTGTGGTGTAGGAGTTATGTTTAAATAACTGTCATATTGAGTGTTACAGTATACAGTCATATTGAGTAAAACCTCATTTTTGTATTTGCAAACCATTGAAAAACAACTGTATCTAGTAAAACTCACATGTATTCAATATCACAGGCATTTTTAGACATGTTGCACGTTTGGATTAGGAATTATGTTTGAATACATTTTTATTGCTTTTTTCGCATTATCTCAGGATTCTAAGTACATTACTGTCAAATTGAGTAACAAATCAAATTTGGTTTTTGCAAACCTTACCAATTTTTTTTTTTTTCTGGAAAACTCTCGAAGAAGCATTTCTTCAGGCATTATTAGACATTTTGCATGTGTATTTTTGGAGTTATGTTTCAAAAACTGTCATTTTGAGTGTGACCAATATGAGGCCAGTAAAATCTAATATTTGTATTTGTGATTCTTTCCAAAATACCTGATTCTGCTAAAACTCACATAAATTCAATATTAAAGGCTTTTTAAAACAAATTTCATATTTGGTTTTGGAGTTATGATTATAAACCTTTCATATTTAGTATGACAGTTACACTGTTATATTGAATAAAAAAACTAACTTCTGTCTTTGCAAACCTTACAAAAGATAATTTTTCTAGTACTACTATCAAAAAAACATATCTCTAGGCATTATTAGCCATTTTGCATGTGTTGTTTAGAAGTTATGTTTGAATACATTTTTATTGCTTTTTTCGCATTATCTCAGGATTCTAAGACTATTATAGTCATATTGAGTAAAAAACTACTTTTTGCATTTGCAAGATTTAAAAAAGCATATGTTTCGAGTAAAACTCCCAAAGATGCATTATTTCAGGCATTATTAGCCATTTTTCATGTGTGGTGTAGGAGTTATGTTTAAATAACTGTCATATTGAGTGTTACAGTATACAGTCATATTGAGTAAAACCTCATTTTTGTATTTGCAAACCATTGAAAAACAACTGTATCTAGTAAAACTCACATGTATTCAATATCACAGGCATTTTTAGACATTTTGCACGTTTGGATTAGGAATTATGTTTGATTCCATTTTTATTGCTTTTTTCGCATTATCTCAGGATTCTAAGAACATTACTGTCAAATGAGTAACAAATCAAATTATGTTTTTGCAAACCTTACCAAATGTTTTTTTTTCAGGAAAACTCTCGAAGATGCATTTCTTCAGGCATTATTAGACATTTTGCATGTGTATTTTTGGAGTTATGTTTCAAAAACTGTCATTTTGAGTGTGACCAACATTAAGCCAGTAAAAACTTATATTTGTATTTGTGATTCTTTCCAAAATACCTGATTCTGCTAAAACTTACATAAATTCAATAATAAAGGCTTTTTAAGACAAATGTCATATTTGGTTTTGGAGTTATGATTATAAACCTTTCATATTTAGTATGACAGTTACACTGTTATATTGAATAAAAAAACTAACTTCTGTCTTTGCAAACCTTATAAAATATTTTTTCTAGTACAACTAACCAAAAAACATATATCTAGGCATTATTAGCCATTTTGCATGTGTTGTTTAGAAGTTATGTGTGAATACATTTGTATTGCTTTTTTCGCATTATCTCAGGATTCTAAGACTATTATAGTCATATTGAGTAAAAAACTACTTTTTGCATTTGCAAGATTTAAAAAAGCATATGTTTCGAGTAAAACTCCTAAAGATGCATTAGTTCAGGCATTATTAGCCATTTTTCATGTATGGTGTAGGAGTTATGTTTAAATAACTGTCATATTGAGTGTTACAGTATACAGTCATATTGAGTAAAACCTCATTTTTGTATTTGCAAACCATTGAAAAACAACTGTATCTAGTAAAACTCACATGTATTCAATATCATAGGCATTTTTAGACATTTTGCAAGTTTGGATTAGGAATTATGTTTGAATACATTTTTATTGCTTTTTTCGCATTATCTCAGGATTCTAAGAACATTACTGTCAAATTGAGTAACAAATCAAATTTTGTTTTTGCAAACCTTACCAAATGGTTTTTTTTTCAGGAAAACTCTCAAAGATGCATTTCTTTAGGCATTATTAGACATTTTGCATGTGTATTTTTGGAGTTATGTTTCAAAAACTGTCATTTTGAGTGTGACCAATATGAGGCCAGTAAAAACTTATATTTGTATTTGTGATTCTTTCCAAAATACCTGATTCTGCTAAAGCTCACATAAATTCAATATTAAAGGCTTTTTAAGACAAATTTCATATTTGGTTTTGGAGTTATGATTATAAACCTTTCATATTTAGTATGACAGTTACACTGTTATATTGAATAAAAAAACTAACTTCAGTCTTTGCAAACCTTACAAAAGATCATTTTTCTAGTACAACTAACAAAAAAACATATCTCTAGGCATTATTAGCCATTTTGCATGTGTTGTTTAGAAGTTATGTGTGAATACATTTGTATTGCTTTTTTCGCATTATCTCAGGATTCTAAGACTATTATAGTCATATTGAGTAAAAAACTACTTTTTGCATTTGCAAGATTTAAAAAAGCATATGTTTCGAGTAAAACTCCCAAAGATGCATTATTTCAGGCATTATTAGCCATTTTTCATGTGTGGTGTAGGAGTTATGTTTAAATAACTGTCATATTGAGTGTTACAGTATACAGTCATATCGAGTAAAACCTCATTTTTGTATTTGCAAACCATTGAAAAACAACTGTATCTAGTAAAACTCACATGTATTCAATATCATAGGCATTTTTAGACATTTTGCACGTTTGGATTAGGAATTATGTTTGAATACATTTTTATTGCTTTTTTCGCATTATCTCAGGATTCTAAGAACAATACTGTCAAATTGAGTAACAAATCAAATTTTGTTTTTGCAAACCTTCCCTATTTTTTTTTCTCAGGAAAACTCTCGAAGATGCATTTCTTCAGGCATTATTAGACATTTTGCATGTGTATTTTTGGAGTTATGTTTCAAAAACTGTCATTTTGAGTGTGACCAATATGAGGCCAGTAAAAACTTATATTTGTATTTGTGATTCTTTCCAAAATACCTGATTCTGCTAAAACTTACATAAATTCAATATTAAAGGCTTTTTAAGACAAATGTCATAATTGGTTTTGGAGTTATGATTATAAACCTTTCATATTTAGTCAGACAGTTACACTGTTATATTGGGAGAAAAAAAAAAAACTTGTGTCTTTGCAAACCTTACAAAAGATCATTTTTCTAGTACAACTAACCAAAAAACATATCTCTAGGCATTATTAGTTATTTTGCATGTGTTTTTTAGAAGTTATGTTTGAATACATTTTTATTGCTTTTTTCGCATTATCTCATGATTCTAAGACTATTATAGTCATATTGAGTAAAAAACTACTTTTTGCATTTGCAAGATTTAAAAAAGCATATGTTTCGAGTAAAACTCCCAAAGATGCATTATTTCAGGCATTATTAACCATTTTTCATGTATGGTGTAGGAGTTATGTTTAAATAACTGTCATATTGAGTGTTACAGTATACATTCATATTGAGTAAAACCTCATTTTTGTATTTGCAAACCATTGAAAAACAACTGTATCAGGTAAAACTCACATGTATTCAATATCACAGGCATTTTTAGACGTTTTGCACGTTGGATTAGGAATTATGTTTGAATACATTTTTATTGCTTTTTTCGCATTATCTCAGGATTCTAAGAACATTACTGTCAAATTGAGTAACAAATCAAATTTTGTTTTTGCAAACCTTACCAAATGTTTTTTTTTTTCAGGAAAACTCTCAAAGATGCATTTCTTTAGGTATTATTAGACATTTTGCATGTGTATTTTTGGAGTTATGTTTCAAAAAACTGTCATTTTGAGTGTGACCAATATGAGGCCAGTAAAAACTTATATTTGTATTTGTGATTCTTTCCAAATACCTGATTCTGCTAAAACTTACATAAATTCAATATTAAAGGCTTTTTAAGACAAATGTCATATTTGGTTTTGGAGTTATGATTATAAACCTTTCATATTTAGTATGACAGTTACACTGTTATATTGGAAAAAAAAAACTAACGTGTCTTTGCAAACCTTACAAAGGATCATTTTTCTAGTACAACTAACCAAAATACATATCTCCTAGGCATTATTAGCCATTTTGCATTTGTTGTTTAGAAGTTATGTTTGAATACATTTTTATTGCTTTTTTCGCATTATCTCAGGATTCTAAGACTATTCTAGTCATATTGAGTAAAAAACTACTTTTTGCATTTGCAAGATTTAAAAAAGCATATGTTTCGAGTAAAATTCCCAAAGATGCATTATTTCAGGCATTATTAGCCATTTTTCATGTGTGGTGTAGGAGTTATGTTTAAATAACTGTCATATTGAGTGTTACAGTATACAGTCATATTGAGTAAAACCTCATTTTTGTATTTGCAAACCATTGAAAAACAACTGTATCTAGTAAAACTCACATGTATTCAATATCACAGGCATTTTTTAGACATTTTGCACGTTTGGATTAGGAATTATGTTTGAATACATTTTTATTGCTTTTTTTTTGCATTATCTCAGGATTCTAAGTACATTACTGTCAAGTTGAGTTACAAATCAAATTTGGTTTTTGCAAACCTTACCAAATGTTTTTTTTCTGGAAAACTCTCGAAGATGCATTTCTTCAGGCATTATTAGACATTTTGCATGTGTATTTTTGGAGTTATGTTTCAAAAACTGTCATTTTGAGTGTGACCAATATGAGGCCAGTAAAATCTAATATTTGTATTTGTGATTCTTTCCAAAATACCTGATTCTGCTAAAACTTACATAAATTCAATAATAAAGGCTTTTTAAGACAAATGTCATATTTGGTTTTGGAGTTATGATTATAAACCTTTCATATTTAGTATGACAGTTACACTGTTATATTGGAAAAAAAAATAACTTGTGTCTTTGCAAACATTACAAAAGATCATTTTTCTAGTACAACTAACAAAAAAACACATCCCTAGGCATTACTAGCTATTTTGCATGTGTTTTTTAGAAGTTATGTTTGAATACATTTTTATTGCTTTTTTCGCATTATCTCAGGATTTTAAGACTATTATAGTCATATTGAGTAAAAAACTACTTTTTGCATTTGCAAGATTTAAAAAAGCATATGTTTCGAGTAAAACTCCCAAAGATGCATTATTTCAGGCATTATTAGCCATTTTTCATGTGTGGTGTAGGAGTTTATGTTTAAATAACTGTCATATTGAGTGTTACAGTATACAGTCATATTGAGTAAAATCTCATTTTTGTATTTGTAAACAATTGAAAAACAACTCTATCTAGTAAAACTCACATGTATTCAATATCAAATGCATTTTTAGACAATTTTGCACTTTTGGATTAGGAATTATGTTTGATTACATATGTATTGCTTTTTTCGCATTATCTCAGGATTCTAAGAACATTACTGTCAAATTGAGTTACAAATCAAATTTGGTTTTTGCAAACCTTACCAAATGTTTTTTTTCTGGAAAACTCTCGAAGATGCATTTCTTCAGGCATTATTAGACATTTTGCATGTGTATTTTTGGAGTTATGTTTCAAAAACTGTCATTTTGAGTGTGACCAATATGAGGCCAGTAAAATCTAATATTTGTATTTGTGATTCTTTCCAAAATACCTGATTCTACTAAAACTCACATAAATTCAATATTAAAGGCTTTTTAAGACAAATTTCATATTTGGTTTTGGAGTTATGATTATAAACCTTTCATATTTAGTATGACAGTTACACTGTTATATTGAATAAAAAAACTAACTTCTGTCTTTGCAAACCTTACAAAAGATCATTTTTCTAGTACAACTAACAAAAAAACATATCTCTAGGCATTATTAGCCATTTTGCATGTGTTGTTTAGAAGTTATGTGTGAATACATTTGTATTGCTTTTTTCGCATTATCTCAGGATTCCAAGACTATTATAGTCATATTGAGTAAAAAACTACTTTTTGCATTTGCAAGATTTAAAAAAGCATATGTTTCGAGTAAAACTCCCAAAGATGCATTATTTCAGGCATTATTAGCCATTTTTCATGTGTGGTGTAGGAGTTATGTTTAAATAACTGTCATATTGAGTGTTACAGTATACAGTCATATTGAGTAAAACCTCATTTTTGTATTTGCAAACCATTGAAAAACAACTGTATCTAGTAAAACTCACATGTATTCAATATCACAGGCATTTTTAGACATTTTGCACGTTTGGATTAGGAATTGTGTTTGAATACATTTTTATTGCTTCTTTCGCATTATCTCAGGATTCTAAGTACATTACTGTCAAATTGAGTTACAAATCAAATTTGGTTTTTGCAAACCTTACCAAATTTTTTTTTTCTGGAAAACTCTCGAAGATGCATTTCTTCAGGCATTATTAGACATTTTGCATGTGTATTTTTGGAGTTATGTTTCAAAAACTGTCATTTTGAGTGTGACCAATATGAGGCCAGTAAAATCTAATATTTGTATTTGTGATTCTTTCCAAAATACCTGATTCTGCTAAAACTTACATAAATTCAATAATAAAGGCTTTTTAAGACAAATGTCATATTTGGTTTTGGAGTTATGATTATAAACCTTTCATATTTAGCATGACAGTTACACTGTTATATTGAATAAAAAAACTAACTTCTGTCTTTGCAAACCTTACAAAAGATCATTTTTCTAGTACAACTAACAAAAAAACATATCTCTAGGCATTATTAGCCATTTTGCATGTGTTTTTTAGAAGTTATGTTTGAATACATTTTTATTGCTTTTTTCGCATTATCTCAGGATTCTAAGACTATTATAGTCATATTGAGTAAAAAACTACTTTTTTTGCAATTGCAAGATTTAAAAAAGCATATGTTTCGAGTAAAACTCCTAAAGATGCATTAGTTCAGGCATTATTAGCCATTTTTCATGTATGGTGTAGGAGTTATGTTTAAATAACTGTCATATTGAGTGTTACAGTATACAGTCATATTGAGTAAAACCTCATTTTTGTATTTGCAAACCATTGAAAAAACAACTGTATCTAGTAAAACTCACATGTATTCAATATCACAGGCATTTTTAGACATTTTGCACGTTTGGATTAGGAATTATGTTTGAATACATTTTTATTGCTTTTTTCGCATTATCTCAGGATTCTAAGAACATTACTGTCAAATTGAGTAACAAATAAAATTTTGTTTTTGCAAACCTTACCAAATGTTTTTTTTTTCAGGAAAACTCTCAAAGATGCATTTCTTTAGGCATTATTAGACATTTTGCATGTGTATTTTTGGAGTTATGTTTCAAAAACTGTCATTTTGAGTGAGACCAATATGAGGCCAGTAAAAACTTATATTTTTATTTGTAATTCTTTCCAAAATACCTGATTCTTTAAACTTACATAAATTCAATATTAAAGGCTTTTTAAGACAAATGTCATAATTGGTTTTGGAGTTATGATTATAAACCTTTCATATTTAGTATGACAGTTACACTGTTATATTGGAAAAAAAAAACTAACTTGTGTCTTTGCAAACCTTACAAAAGATCATTTATCTAGTACAACTAACCAAAATACATATCTCTAGGCATTATTAGCCATTTTGCATTTGTTGTTTAGAAGTTATGTTTGAATACATTTTTATTGCTTTTTTCGCATTATCTCAGGATTCTAAGACTATTCTAGTCATATTGAGTAAAAAACTACTTTTTGCATTTGCAAGATTTAAAAAAGCATAGGTTTCGAGTAAAACTCCCAAAGATGCATTATTTCAGGCATTATTAGCCATTTTTCATGTGTGGTGTAGGAGTTATGTTTAAATAACTGTCATATTGAGTGTTACAGTATACAGTCATATTGAGTAAAACCTCATTTTTGTATTTGCAAACCATTGAAAAACAACTGTATCTAGTAAAACTCACATGTATTCAATATCACAGGCATTTTTAGACATTTTGCACGTTTGGATTAGGAATTATGTTTGATTCCATTTTTATTGCTTTTTTCGCATTATCTCAGGATTCTAAGTACATTACTGTCAAATTGAGTAACAAATCAAATTTTGTTTTTGCAAACCTTACCAAATGTTTTTTTTCTGGAAAACTCTCGAAGATGCATTTCTTCAGGCATTATTAGACATTTTGCATGTGTATTTTTGGAGTTATGTTTCAAAAACTGTCATTTTGAGTGTGACCAATATGAGGCCAGTAAAATCTAATATTTGTATTTGTGATTCTTTCCAAAATACCTGATTCTGCTAAAACTCACATAAATTCAATATTAAAGGCTTTTTAAGACAAATTTCATATTTGGTTTTGGAGTTATGATTATAAACCTTTCATATTTAGTATGACAGTTACACTGTTATATTGAATAAAAAAACTAACTTCTGTCTTTGCAAACCTTACAAAAGATCATTTTTCTAGTACAACTAACAAAAAAACATATCTCTAGGCATTATTAGCCATTTTGCATGTGTTGTTTAGAAGTTATGTGTGAATACATTTGTATTGCTTTTTTCGCATTATCTCAGGATTCTAAGACTATTATAGTCATATTGAGTAAAAAACTACTTTTTGCATTTGCAAGATTTAAAAAAGCATATGTTTCGAGTAAAACTCCAAAGATGCATTATTTCAGGCATTATTAGCCATTTTTCATGTGTGGTGTAGGAGTTATGTTTAAATAACTGTCATATTGAGTGTTACAGTATACAGTCATATTGAGTAAAACCTCATTTTTGTATTTGCAAACCATTGAAAAACAATTGTATCTAGTAAAACTCACATGTATTCAATATCACAGGCATTTTTAGACATTTTGCACGTTTGGATTAGGAATTATGTTTGATTCCATTTTTATTGCTTTTTTCGCATTATCTCAGGATTCTAAGTACATTACTGTCAAATTGAGTAACAAATCAAATTTTGTTTTTGCAAACCTTACCAAATGTTTTTTTTTTCAGGAAAAACTCTCGAAGATGCATTTCTTCAGGCGTTATTAGACATTTTGCATGTGTATTTTGGAGTTATGTTTCAAAAACTGTCATTTTGAGTGTGACCAATATGAGGCCAGTAAAATCTAATATTTGTATTTGTGATTCTTTCCAAAATACCTGATTCTGCTAAAACTTACATAAATTCAATAATAAAGGCTTTTTAAGACAAATGTCATATTTGGTTTTGGAGTTATGATTATAAACCTTTCATATTTAGTATGACAGTTACACTGTTATATTGAATAAAAAAACTAACTTCTGTCTTTGCAAACCTTACAAAAGATCATTTTTCTAGTACAACTAACAAAAAAAACATATCTCTAGGCATTATTAGCCATTTTGCATGTGTTGTTTAGAAGTTATGTGTGAATACATTTGTATTGCTTTTTTCGCATTATCTCAGGATTCTAAGACTATTATAGTCATATTGAGTAAAAAACTACTTTTTGCATTTGCAAGATTTAAAAAAGCATATGTTTCGAGTAAAACTCCCAAAGATTTATTATTTCAGGCATTATTAGCCATTTTTCATGTGTGGTGTAGGAGTTATGTTTAAATAACTGTCATATTGAGTGTTACAGTATACAGTCATATTGAGTAAAACCTCATTTTTGTATTTGCAAACCATTGAAAAACAACTGTATCTAGTAAAACTCACATGTATTCAATATCACAGGCATTTTTTAGACTATTTTGCACGTTTGGATTAGGAATTATGTTTGAATACATTTTTATTGCTTTTTTTTTGCATTATCTCAGGATTCTAAGTACATTACTGTCAAATTGAGTTACAAATCAAATTTGGTTTTTGCAAACCTTACCAAATGTTTTTTTTCTGGAAAACTCTCGAAGATGCATTTCTTCAGGCATTATTAGACATTTTGCATGTGTATTTTTGGAGTTATGTTTCAAAAACTGTCATTTTGAGTGTGACCAATATGAGGCCAGTAAAATCTAATATTTGTATTTGTGATTCTTTCCAAAATACCTGATTCTGCTAAAACTCACATAAATTCAATATTAAAGGTTTTTTAAGACAAATTTCATATTTGGTTTTGGAGTTATGATTATAAACCTTTCATATTTAGTATGACAGTTACACTGTTATATTGAATAAAAAAACTAACTTCTGTCTTTGCAAACCTTACAAAAGATCATTTTTATAGTACAACTAACAAAAAAACATATCTCTAGGCATTATTAGCCATTTTGCATGTGTTGTTTAGAAGTTATGTGTGAATACATTTGTATTGCTTTTTTCGCATTATCTCAGGATTCCAAGACTATTATAGTCATATTGAGTAAAAAACTACTTTTTGCATTTGCAAGATTTAAAAAAGCATATGTTTCGAGTAAAACTCCCAAAGATGCATTATTTCAGGCATTATTAGCCATTTTTCATGTGTGGTGTAGGAGTTATGTTTAAATAACTGTCATATTGAGTGTTACAGTATACAGTCATATTGAGTAAAACCTCATTTTTGTATTTGCAAACCATTGAAAAACAACTGTATCTAGTAAAACTCACATGTATTCAATATCACAGGCATTTTTAGACATTTTGCACGTTTGGATTAGGAATTGTGTTTGAATACATTTTTATTGCTTTTTTCGCATTATCTCAGGATTCTAAGTACATTACTGTCAAATTGAGTTACAAATCAAATTTGGTTTTTGCAAACCTTACCAAATGTTTTTTTTCTGGAAAACTCTCGAAGATGCATTTCTTCAGGCATTATTAAAGATTTTGCATGTGTATTTTTGGAGTTATGTTTCAAAAACTGTCATTTTGAGTGTGACCAATATGAGGCCAGTAAAATCTAATATTTGTATTTGTGATTCTTTCCAAAATACCTGATTCTGCTAAAACTCACATAAATTCAATATTAAAGGCTTTTTAAAACAAATTTCATATTTGGTTTTGGAGTTATGATTATAAACCTTTCATATTTAGTATGACAGTTACACTGTTATATTGAATAAAAAAACTAACTTCTGTCTTTGCAAACCTTACAAAAGATCATTTTTCTAGTACAACTAACAAAAAAACATATCTCTAGGCATTATTAGCCATTTTGCATGTGTTGTTTAGAAGTTATGTGTGAATACATTTGTATTGCTTTTTTCGCATTATCTCAGGATTCTAAGACTATTATAGTCATATTGAGTAAAAAACTACTTTTTGCATTTGCAAGATTTAAAAAAGCATATGTTTCGAGTAAAACTCCCAAAGATGCATTATTTCAGGCATTATTAGCCATTTTTCATGTGTGGTGTAGGAGTTATGTTTAAATAACTGTCATATTGAGTGTTACAGTATACAGTCATATTGAGTAAAACCTCATTTTTGTATTTGCAAACCATTGAAAAACAACTGTATCTAGTAAAACTCACATGTATTCAATATCACAGGCATTTTTAGACATTTTGCACGTTTGGATTAGGAATTATGTTTGATTCCATTTTTATTGCTTTTTTCGCATTATCTCAGGATTCTAAGTACATTACCGTCAAATTGAGTAACAAATCATATTTTGTTTTTGCAAACCTTACCAAATGGGTTTTTTTTCAGGAAAACTCTCGAAGATGCATTTCTTCAGGCATTATTAGACATTTTGCATGTGTATTTTTGGAGTTATGTTTCAAAAACTGTCATTTTGAGTGTGACCAATATGAGGCCAGTAAAATCTAATATTTGTATTTGTGATTCTTTCCAAAATACCTGATTCTGCTAAAACTTACATAAATTCAATAATAAAGGCTTTTTAAGACAAATGTCATATTTGGTTTTGGAGTTATGATTATAAACCTTTCATATTTAGTATGACAGTTACACTGTTATATTGGAAAAAAAAAATAACTTGTGTCTTTGCAAACATTACAAAAGATCATTGTTCTAGTACTACTAACAGAAAAACATATCTCTAGCTATTATTAGCCATTTTGCATGTGTTGTTTAGAAGTTATGTTTGAATACACTTTTATTGCTTTTTTCGCATTATCTCAGGATTCTAAGACTATTATAGTCTTATTGAGTAAAAAACTACTTTTTGCATTTGCAAGATTTAAAAAAGCATATGTTTCGAGTAAAACTCCCAAAGATGCATTATTTCAGGCATTATTAGCCATTTTTCATGTGTGGTGTAGGAGTTATGTTTAAATAACTGTCATATTGAGTGTTACAGTATACAGTCATATTGAGTAAAACCTCACTTTTGTATTTGCAAACCATAGAAAAATAACTGTATCTAGTAAAACTCACATGTATTCAATATCACAGGCATTTTTAGACATTTTGCACGTTTGGATTAGGAATTATGTTGGAATACATTTTTATTGCTTTTTTCGCATTATCTCAGGATTCTAAGTACATTACTGTCATATTGAGTAACAAATCAAATTTTGTTTTTGCAAACCTTACCAAATGTTTTTTTTTCAGGAAAACTCTCGAAGATGCATTTCTTCAGGCATTATTAGACATTTTGCATGTGTATTTTTGGAGTTATGTTTCAAAAACTGTCATTTTGAGTGTGACCAATATGAGGCCAGTAAAATCTAATTTTGTATTTGTGAAGTTTTCCAAAATGACTAATTCTTCTAAAACGCACATAAATTCAATATTACAGACTTTTTTAAGAGAAATGTCTTATATGGTTTTGGAGTTAAGATTATAAAACTTTCATATTTAGTATGACAGTTACACTGTTATATTGAATAAAAAAACTAACTTGTGTCTTTTTGAACCTCACAAAAGATCATTTTTCTAGTACAACTAACGGAAATACATGTCTCTAGGCATTATTAGCCATTTTGCAAGTGTTTTATAGAAGTTATGTTTGAAAACATTTTTATTGCTTTTTTGCATTATCTTAGGATTCTAAGAACATTATAGTCATATCGAGTAGAACAACAATTTTTTGCATTGCAAAGATTTAAAAAAGCAATCGTTTCGAGTAAAACTCCCAAAGATGCATTATTTCAGGCATTATTAACCATTTTTCATGTGTGGTGTAGGAGTTATGTTTAAGTAACTGTCATATTGAGTGTTACAGTATACAGTCATATTGAATAAAACCTAATTTTTGTATTTGCAAACCATAGGAAAGCAACTGTATCTAGTAAAACTCACATGGATTCAATATCACAGGCATTTTTAGACAATTTGCACGTTTGGATTAGGAATTATGTTGGAATACATTTTTATTGCTCTTTTTGCATTATCTCAGGATTTTAAGTACATTACTGTCAAATTGGGTAAAACATTTCTTTTTGTTTTTGCAAACCTTACAAAATGTTTTTTTTCCAGTAAAACTCACAAATATACATTTCTTCAGGCATTTTTTTTGTAATTTTGCATGTGTATTTTTGGAGATATGGTTCAAAAACTGTCTTATTGAGTGTGACCAATGTGAGGCCAGTAAAACCAAGTGTTTGTATTTGTGAACCTTTCCAAAATACCTAATTCAGGTAAAACTCACATAAAGTCAATATTACAGGCTTTTTTAGACAGATTTCATGTTTGGTTTTGGAGTTATGTTTATGAACCTTTCATATTTAGTATGACAGTTATACTGTTATATTAAATAAAAAAAATTGAACATGAAATGTTTTGGGGAGAAATATCGTAATTTTACAGATTTTTACAAAGTTATTAAGATCAACCACCTTTAATAAAGTGACAATGCAAACAGTTCTGCAGAAAAATACCTTTATTCTAAAGAGTTTTTCCAAATTATTACGATCAATCACCTTTAGTGAAGTGACAATGCTGGCGGTTCCACAGAAAAATACCATTGTTTAACAGATTTTTTTCTGAATTGTTAGGATCAGGGGTGTCTCATTGACTTTAGCAGGGGGCCACTGGATGCAGGAAATTGATACAAAGTAGGTTAACCTTGCATGATTGGCTATCCCACCCTAGCTACATACTTACCATTCCTATCATTTCACTGTGAGAATTTCACTGACCCTCATGTAGGGTTGACTCAAAGGTTGGCCGGGCGAATATGACACGTAATACCGTGGTGGGTTTTATTGAATGCTCATTAATCAAATCATCAGCGTGCCATTTGAGGCATGTGATGAGCACGGTTTTGTCGTTCTTTTGAAAAGCGACTGCTTTTAAAAAAATTGAAAAATTACAGTAGAAATTTAGAGTAAACTAACCATAAAAATGTGATTTTTTTCTGAATTGTTAGGATCAGGGTTGTCTCATTGACTTTAGCTGGGGGCCACTGGATGCAGGAACTTGATGCAAAGTGGATTCACCTTGCATGAATGGCTACCCCACCCTAGCAACATACTTACCGATCCTACCATTTCACTGTGAGAATTTTACTGACCGTCATGTAGGATTGACCCAAAGTCTGGCCGGTTGACTTTTTATACGCTCATTCACCAAATCATCAGCATGCCTACTGATGAGTGTGATGTGTATGGTTTTGTCATGCACGTGATAGTGACTGCAAAACATACTTGGTCAACAGCCACACAGGTCACACTGCTGGTGGCTGTTCAAACAACTTTAACACTGTTACAAAATATGCACCACACTGTGAATCCACATCGAACAAGAATGATAAACACATTTCAGGAAAACATCCTCACTGTAACAAAACATAAACACAACATAACATAACAAATACCCACAAGCCCATGCAGCGCTGACTCTTCCGGGCTACACCCCTGCTAACACCCAACCCCGCGCCCCAAAACATCACCGCCCCCCTCCATGCGTTGGTTGAGGTGGGCGGGGTTAGGTGGTGGGGGTGTATATTGTAACACATGGAATTCTGGGTTTTGTTTCTGTTGTGTTAATGTTGTGTTAAGATGAAGATGTTCTCCTGAAATGTAATTGTCATTCTTGTTTGATGTGGCTCCACAATGTGGTGCATATTTGTAACATAATTAAAGTTGTTTGTACGGCCACCGTCAGTGTGATTTGTAAGGCTGTTGACTGTTGATTAAGTATGTCTTGCAGTCACTCAAGTATGTCATATTACAGGGAAAAAAATGTAAATGTTAATTTGAGCATAAACCTTTTATAAGAGGCTACATATATTTTTCGCCTTGAATGTGAAAATACACATAAATATTAAAAAAAATTAATTTACCTTAAAATTACATTAACATTACAAAACATTTCTTTTTGTTTTTGCAAACCTTACAAAATGTTTTTTTTCCAGTAAAACTCACAAAGATACATTTCTTCAGGCATTTTTTTGTAATTTTGCATGTGTATTTTTGGAGATATGGTTCAAAAACTGTCTTATTCAGTGTGACCAATGTGTGGCCAGTAAAACCAAATTTTTGTATTTGTGAACCTTTCCAAAATACTTAATTCAGGTAAAACTCACATAAAGTCAATATTACAGGCTTTTTTAGACAGATTTCATGTTTGGTTTTGGAGTTATGTTTATGAACCTTTCATATTTAGTATGACAGTTATACTGTTATATTAAATAAAAAAAAAATGTATCTTTGCAAACACTGTAAAAATAAATTCTGTAAAAAAACGGGCATTTACAGGCAGCTACGGCTGCCAAACAAAAACCATAAAATTAAAGTAAAACATTGTAAACCAAATAATGATCAAAAACATTATATTTACAAAACTTTTCATGAAACATTTTGGGGAGAAATATCGTAATTTTACAGATTTCTACTAAATTATTAAGATCAACCACCTTTAATAAAGTGACGATGCAAACAGTTCCGCAGAAAAAAAAACCTTTATTCTTCAGAGTTTTTCCAAATTATTACGATCAACCACCTTTATTGAAGTGACAATGCTGGCGGTTCCACAGAAAAATACCATTGTTTAACAGATTTTTTCTGAATTGTTAGGATCAGGGGTGTCTCATTGACTTTAGCAGGGGGCCACTGGATGCAAGAAATTGATACAAAGTAGATTAACCTTGCATGATTGGCTATCCCACCCTAGCTACATTCTTACCATTCCTATCATTTCACCACGAGAATTTCACTGACCCTCATGTAGGGTCGACTCAAAGCTTGGCCGGGCAAATATGACACGTAATACCGCGGTGGGTTTTATTGAACGCTCATTCATCAAATCTTCAGCGTGCCATTTGAGGCATGTGATGAGCACGGTTTTGTCGTTCATTTGAAAAATGACTGCAAGTTATACTTGGTCAACAGCCACACAGGTCACACTGACGGTGTCTGTACAAACAACTTTAACACTGGTACAAATATGCACCACACTGTGAACCCACATCGAACAAGAATGATAAACACATTTCAGGAAAACATCCTCACTGTAATAAAACATAAACACAACATAACAAATACCCAGAAGCCCAAGCAGCGCTGACTCTTCCGGGCTACAATCCCGCTACCGCCCCCCCCCGTGCGTTGGTTGAGCTGGGCGGGGTTTGGTGGTGGAGGTGTATATTGTAACACATGGAATTCTAGGAATTGTTTCTGTTGTGTTAATGTTGTGTTACGGTGACGATGTTCTCCTGAAATGTGTTTGTCAGTCTTGTTTGATGTGGCTCCACAGTGTGGCGCATATTTGTAACATTGTTAAAGTCGTTTGTACGGCCACCGTCAGTGTGATCTGTAAGGCTGTTGACTGTTGATTAAGTATGTCTTGCAGTCATTCATGTATGTCATATTACAGGGAAAAAAATGTAATAGTTAGTTTGAGCATAAACCTTTAATAAGAGGCTACATATATTTTTCGCCTTGAATGTGAAAATACACATAAATATTAAAAAAATTAGATTTACCTTAAAATTACATATAAAACTTTTAGATTGTTAATATGGACAAATACTTTTATATAACAAGCTACATATTTAATTAAAGTTAATTACTGTAATTTTACATGAAATTGAAAGTAATTTGAGAAAACAGAAAATAATATGTATAATTAATTTGGTATTTTTCTGTAAAAAAATAGGAATATATATAGTTCGTCATTACTGGTATATTATTCAAAAAAACCTGCGTTTTGTTTATTTACAGATAATGTCATGAATTCTACAGTTTTATAACCTATCTAAAAAAATTGAAAAATTACAGTAGAAATTTAGAGTAAACTAACCATAAAAATTAGATTTATTTTTTTACAGTGAACCTTACAAAAGATAATTTTTCTACTACAACTAACAAAGATACACATCTCTAGGCATTATTAGCCGTTTTGCATGTGTTGTTTAAAAGTTGTGTTTGAAAACTTTTTTTATTGCTTTTTTCGCATTATCTCAGGATTCCAAGAACATTATTGTCATATTGAGTAAAACAACAATTTTTTGCATTGCACAGATTTAAAAAAGCAATCGTTTCGAGTAAAACTCCCAAAGATGCATTATTTCAGGCATTATTAGCCATGTGTGGTGTAGGAGTTATGTTTAAATAACTGTCATATTGAGTGTTACAGTATACAGTCATATTGAGTAAAACCTAATTTTTGGATTTGCAAACCATAGAAAATCAACTATATCTAGTAAAACTCACATGGATTCAATATCACAGGCATTTTTAGACATTTTGCACGTTTGGATTAGGAATTATGTTGGAATACATTTTTATTGCTCTTTTTGCATTATCTCAGGATTTTAAGTACATTACTGTCAAATTGGGTAAAACATTTCTTTTTGTTTTTGCAAACCTTACAAAATGTTTTTTTATTCAGTAAAACTCACAAAGATACATTTCTTCAGGCATTAATTTGTAATTTTGCATGTGTATTTTTGGAGATAGGGTTCAAAAACTATCTTATTGAGTGTGACCAATGTGAGGCCAGTAAAACCAAATTTTTGTATTTGTGAACCTTTCCAAAATACCTAATTCAGGTAAAACTCACATAAAGTCAATATTACAGGCTTTTTTAGACAGATTTCATGTTTGGTTTTGGAGTTATGTTTATTAACCTTTCATATTTAGTATGACAGTTTTACTGTTATATTGAATAAAAAAACTAACTTTTATCTTTGCAAACACTGTAAAAATAAATTTTGTAAAACAACGGTCATTTACTGGCAGCTACGGCTGCCAAACAAAAACCATAAAACTAAAGTAAAACATTGTAAACCAAATAATGATCAAAAATATTATATTTACAGAAATTTTCATGAAACGTTTTGGGGTGAAATATCGTAATTTTACAGATTTTTATTAAATTATTAAACTCAACCACCTTTAATAAAGTGACGACGCAAACAGTTCTGCAGAAAAATACCTTTATTCTAAAGAGTTTTTCCAAGCTATTACGATCAACCACTTTTAGTGAAGTGACAATGCTGGCGGTTCCACAGAAAAATACCATTGTTTTACAGATTTTTTCTGAATTGTTAGGATCAGTGGTGTCTCATTGACTTTAGCGGGGGGCCACTGCATGCAGGAACTTGATGCAAAGTGGATTCACCTTGCATGAATGGCTACCCCACCCTAGCAACATACTTACCGATCCTACCATTTCACTGTGAGAATTTTACTGACCGTCATGTAGGGTTGACTTTTTATACGCTCATTCACCAAATCATCAGCATGCCTACTGATGAGTGTGATGTGCATGGTATTGTCATGCACGTGATAGTGACTGCAAAACATACTTGGTCAACAGCCACACAGGTCACATTGCTTGTGGCTGTACAAACAACTTTAACACTATGAATCCACATCGAACAAGAATGATAAACACATTTCAGGAAAACATCCTCACTGTAACAAAAAATAAACACAACATAACATAACAAATACCCACAAGCCCATGCAGCGCTGACTCTTCCGGGCTACACCCCTGCTACCACCCAACCCCGCGCCCCAAAACATCACCGCCCCCCTCCGTGCGTTGGTTGAGGTGGGCGGGGTTAGGTGGTGGGGGTGTATATTGTAACACATGGAATTCTGGGTATTGTTTCTGTTGTGTTAATGTTGTGTTACGGTGAAGATATTCTCCTGAAATGTGTTTGTCATTCTTATTTGATGTGGCTCCACAATGTGGCGCATATTTGTAACATTGTTAAAGTTGTTTGTACGGCCACCGTCAGTGTGATCTGTAAGGCTGTTGACTGTTGATTAAGTATGTCTTGCAGTCACTCATGTATGTCATATTACAGGGAAAAAAATGTAAATGTTAGTTTGAGCATAAACCTTTTATAAGAGGCTACATATATTTTTCGCATTGAATGTGAAAATACACATAAATATTAAAAAAAATTAATTTACCTTAAAATTACATTAACATTACAAAACATTTCTTTTTGTTTTTGCAACCCTTACAAAATGTTTTTTTTATCCAGTAAAACTCACAAAGATACATTTCTTCAGGCATTTTTTTAATTTTGCATGTGTGTTTTTGGAGATAGGGTTCAAAAACTGTCTTATTGAGTGTGACCAATGTGAGGCCAGTAAAACCAAATTTTTGTATTTGTGAACCTTTCCAAAATACCTAATTCAGGTAAAACTCACATAAAGTCAATATTACAGGCTTTTTTAGACGGATTTCATGTTTGGTTTTGGAGTTATGTTTATTAACCTTTCATATTTAGTATGACAGTTTTACTGTTATATTGAATAAAAAAAACTAACTTTTATCTTTGCAAACACTGTAAAAATAAATTTTGTAAAAAAACGGTCATTTAGTGGCAGCTACGGCTGCCAAACAAAAACCATAAAACTAAAGTAAAACATTGTAAACCAAATAATGATCAAAAATATTATATTTACAGAAATTTTCATGAAACGTTTTGGGGTGAAATATCGTAATTTTACAGATTTTTACTAAATTATTAAGCTCAACCACCTTTAATAAAGTGACGATGCAAACAGTTCTGCAGAAAAATACCTTTATTCTAAAGAGTTTTTCCAAATTATTACGATCAACCACTTTTAGTGAAGTGACAATGCTGGCGGTTCCACAAAAAAATACCATTGTTTTACAGATTTTTTCTGAATTGTTATGATCGAGGGTGTCTCATTGACTTTAGCGGGGGGCCACTGGATGCAGGAACTTGATGCAAAGTGGATTCACCTTGCATGAATGGTCACCCCAGCCTAGCAACATACTTATCAATCCTACCATTTCACTGACCGTCATGTAGGATTGACCCAAAGTCTGGCCGGTTGACTTTTTATACGCTCATTCACCAAATCATCAGCATGCCTACTGATGAGTGTGATGTGCATGGTATTGTCATGCAAGTGATAGTGACTGCAAAACATACTTGGTCAACAGCCACACAGGTCACACTGCTGGTGGCTGTACAAACAACTTTAACACTATGAATCCACATCGAACAAGAATGATAAACACATTTCAGGAAAACATCCTCACTGTAACAAAACATAAACACAACATAACATAACAAATACCCACAAGCCCATGCAGCGCTGACTCTTCCGGGCTACACCCCTGCTACCACCCAACCCCGCGCCCCAAAACATCACCGCCCCCCTCCGTGCGTTGGCTGAGGTGGGCGGGGTTAGGTGGTGGGGGTGTATATTGTAACACATGGAATTCTGGGTATTGTTTCTGTTGTGTTAATGTTGTGTTACGATGAATATGTTCTCCTGAAATGTGTTTGTCATTCTTGTTTGATGTGGCTCCACAATGTGGCGCATATTTGTAACATTGTTAAAGTTGTTTGTACGGCCACCGTCAGTGTGATCTGTAAGGCTGTTGACTGTTGATTAAGTATGTCTTGCAGTCACTCATGTATGTCATATTACAGGGAGAAAAATGTAAATGTTAGTTTGAGCATAAACCTTTTATAAGAGGCTACATATATTTTTCGCATTGAATGTGAAAATACACATAAATATTTAAAAAAATTAATTTACCTTAAAATTACATTAACATTACAAAATATTTCTTTTTGTTTTTGCAACCCTTACAAAATGGTTTTTTTTATCCAGTAAAACTCACAAAGATACATTTCTTCAGGCATTTTTTTGTAATTTTGCATGTGTATTTTTGGAGATAGGGTTCAAAAACTGTCTTATTGAGTGTGACCAATGTGAGGCCAGTAAAACCAAATTTTTGTATTTGTGAACCTTTCCAAAATACCTAATTCAGGTAAAACTCACATAAAGTCAATATTACAGGCTTTTTTTGACAGATTTCATGTTTGGTTTTGGAGTTTTGTTTATTAACCTTTCATATTTAGTATGACAGTTTTACTGTTATATTGAATTAAAAAAACTAACTTTTATCTTTGCAAACACTGTAAAAATAAATTTTGTAAAGAAACGGTCATTTACTGGCAGCGACGGCTGCCAAACAAAAACCATAAAACTAAAGTAAAACATTGTAAACCAAATAATGATCAAAAATATTATATTTACAGACATTTTCATGAAACGTTTTGGGGTGAATATTGTTAAAGTTGTTTGTACGGCCACCGTCAGTATGATCTGTACGGCTGTTGACTGTTGATTAAGAATCTCTTGCAGTATTTCATGTACGTCATATTACAGTTTGAGCATACACCTTTTATAAGAGGCTACATATATTTTTCGACTTGAATGTGAAAATACACATAAATATTGAAAACATTTGATTTACCTTAAAATTACATATAAAACTGTTAGATTGTTAGTATGAACAAATACTTTTATATAACAAGCTACATATTTCATTAAAGTTAATTACTGTAATTTTACATGAAATTGAAAATAATTTGAGAAAACAGAAAATAATATGTATAAATAATTTGGTATTTTTCTATAAAAAAAATAGGAATATACATAGTTTGTCATTACTGGCATATTACTTAAAATAACAGGCGTTTTTTTAATTTTTAGATAATGTCTTCAATTCTACAGATTTATAACCTATTTAAAAAAATCTAAAAATTATAGTAGAAATTTTCTGTGGAACCGCCAGCATTGTCACTTCACTAAAAGTGGTTGATCGTAATAATTTGGAAAAACTCTTTAGAATAAAGGTATTTTTCTGCAGAACTGTTTGCATCGTCACTTTATTAAAGGTGGTTGAGCTTAATAATTTAGTAAAAATCTGTAAAATTACGATATTTCACCCCAAAACGTTTCATGAAAATTTCTGTAAATATAATATTTTTGATCATTATTTGGTTTACAATGCTTTACTTTAGTTTTATGGTTTTTGTTTGGCAGCCGTAGCTGCCAGTAAATGACCGTTTTTTTACAAAATTTATTTTTACAGTGTTTGCAAAGATAAAAGTTAGTTTTTTTATTCAATATAACACTAAAACTGTCATACTAAATATGAAAGGTTAATAAACATAACTCCAAAACCAAACATGAAATCTGTCTAAAAAAGCCTGTAATATTGACTTTATGTGAGTTTTACCTGAATTAGGTATTTTGGAAAGGTTCACAAATACAAAAATTTGGTTTTACTGGCCTCACATTGGTCACACTCAATAAGACAGTTTTTGAACCATATCTCCAAAAATACACATGCAAAATTACAAAAAAATGCCTGAAGAAATGTATATTCGTGAGTTTTACCGGAAAAAAAAACATTTTGTAAGGTTTGCAAAAACAAAAAGAAATGTTTTACCTAATTTGACAGTAATGTACTTAAAATCCTGAGATAATGCAAAAAGAGCAATAAAAATTTATTCCAACATAATTCCTAATCCAAACGTGCAAATTGTCTAAAAATGCCTGTGATATTGAATCCATGTGAGTTTTACTAGATACATTTGCTTTTCTATGGTTTGCAAATACAAAAATTAGGTTTTATTCAATATGACTGTATACTTTAACACTCAATATGACAGTTACTTAAACATAACTCCTGAAACACATGAAAAATGGCTAATAATGCCTGAAATAATGCATCTTTGGGAGTTTTACTCGAAACGATTGCTTTTTTAAATCTTTGCAATGCAAAAAATTGTTGTTCTACTCAATATGACTATAATGTTCTTAGAATCCTAAGATAATACAAAAAAAACAATAAAAATGTTTTCAAACATAACTTCTATAAAACACTTGCAAAATGGCTAATAATGCCTAGAGACATGTATTTTCGTTAGTTGTACTAGAAAAATGATCTTTTGTGAGGTTCAAAAAGACTCAAGTTAGTTTTTTTATTCAATATAACAGTGTAACTGTCATACTAAATATGAAAGGTTTATAATCTTAACTCCAAAACCATATAAGAAATTTCTCTAAAAAAAAGTCTGTAATATTGAATTTATGTGAGTTTTAGAAGAATCAGTCATTTTGGAAAAGTTCACTAATACAAACATTTGGTTTTACTGGCCTCATATTGATCACACTCAAAATGACAATTTTGAAACATAACTCCAAAAATATGCATGCAAAATGTCTAATAATGCCTGAAGAAATGTACCTTTGAGAGTTTTCCTGGAAAAAAAAATTTGGTAAGGTTTGAATAAACAAAAAGTATTTTTTTACTAAATTTGACTATAAATTACTTAGAATCCTGAGATAATACGAAAAAAAGCAATAAAAATGTATTCCAACATAATTCCCAATCCAACCGTGCAACATGTCCAAAAAGGCCTGTGATATTCAATAAATGTGAGTTGTACTAGATACACTTGTTTTTCTATGGTTTGCAAATACAAATTTAGGTTTTACTCAATATGAATGTATACTGTAACACTAAATATGACAGTTATTTAAACATAATTCCTAGACCACACATGAAAAATGACTAATAATGCCTGAAATAATGCATGGTTGTGATTATTACTCGAAACATGTGCTTTTTTAAATGTTGTAAATGCAAAATGTATTTTTTTACTCAATATGACTATAATGTTCTTTGAATTCTGAGATAATGCGAAAAAAAGCAATAAAATTGTATTCAAACATAACTTCCAAACAACACATGCAAAATGGCTAATAATGACGAGAGATATGAATTTTTGTTAGATGTACTAGAAAAATTATCTTTTGTAAGGTTATCAAAGACACAAGTTAGTTTTTTTTGTTCAATATAACAGTATAACTGTCATACTAAATATGAAAGGTTTAAAATCATAACTCCAAAACCAAACATTAAATCTTCCTAAAAAAAAGCCTGTAATATTGAATGTATGTAAGTTTTAGCAGAATCATGTATTTTGGAAAGGTTCACACATACAAAAATTGGGTTTTACCGGCCTCATATTGGTCACACTCATAATGACGATTTTGAAACATAACTCCAAAAGTAGAAACGCAAAATGTCTAATAATGCCTGAAGAAATGTATCTTTGAGAGTTTTCCTGAAGAAAAACATTCGGTAAGGTTTGCAAAAAAAAAAAAAAATGGTTTTACTAAATTTGACAGTAATGTACTTAGAATCCTGAGAAAATAAGAAAAAAGCAATAAAAATGTATTCCAACATAATTCCTAATCCAAACGGGCAAAATGTCTAAACATGCCTGTGGTAATGAAAAATGTGAGTTTTTTTTCTTTAGTTTGCAAATAAAAAAATGAGATTTTACTCAATATGACTGTATACTGTAACACTCAATATGACAGTTATTTAAACATAACTCCTACACCACACATGAAAAATGGCTAATAATGCCTGAAATAATGCATCTTTGGGAATTTTACTCGAAACATATGTTTTTTTAAATATTGCAAATGAAAAAAGTATTTTTTTACTCAATATGACTATAATAGTCTTAGAATCCTGAGCTACATCCAGCGGCCTGTGAAGCAGCGGAGTCTAGTAGCAGCGGGGGCCGTCTACGGAGCAGACGCCAGCGGTGTGATCGGAAATGCGGATCTCGAGCGGGGCTAAAAACAAAGCAGAAGGCTAATCCCCACAGAACACCACTTCCCTCCATCCTGAAGACGGATTTAAATGGAAAATGCGAGACTACTGGTCTGGGTAAGGAGTCAGTTAAATTAGAACACGTATTTCTGCTTTGAGTGTTTCAGAGTTGGACATGTGTTTTACTGAGGTGGCTAACTATGATGCGTGCAGTTTATCAAAGCAACAAACAAACAATCGGAAAATCCCCGTTACTGAGGTGGCTAACCATGATGCGTGCAGTTTATCAACAATCAAACAATCGGAAAATTCCTGTCGTATCAATTCCTAGATATGGTTGTAATTATACTAAATGCACTGGGCATAATAAACACAACATTATTAATATTGCTACTACGGATAATTTGATCAAAAACTCCCTAAAACAGCCCACTACCTATAATATAGGTTTTTTAAAGATAAGATCATTGTCTCCCAAAACGTTATTAGTTAATGATATTATCAGAGACAACAATCTTAACGTCATCGGTCTCAGCGAAACCTGGCTTAAACCAAATAACTTTTTTGCGCTAAATGAGGCATGTCCTCCTAACTTTACACATGCGCATATTGCCCGTCCGCTTAAAGGGGGTGGGGGGGTCGCACTAATATACATGTATTCAAACATAATTCCTAATCCAAACGTGCAAAATGTCTAAAAATGCCTGTGATATTGAATACATGTGAGTTTTACTAGATACGGTTGTTTTTCAATGGTTTGCAAATAGAAAAATGAGGTTTTACTCAATATGACTGTATACTGTAACACTCAATATGACAGTTATTTAAACATAACTCCTACACACACAAGAAAAATGGCTAATAATGCCTGAAATAATGCATCCTTGGGAGTTTTACTCGAAACATATGCTTTTTTAAATCTTGCAAATGCAAAAAGTAGTTTTTTACTCAATATGACTATAATAGTCTTAGAATCCTGAGATAATGTGAAAAAAGCAATAAAAATGTATTCAAACATAATTCCTAATCCAAACGTGCAAAATGTCTAAAAATGCCTGTGATATTGAATACATGTGAGTTTTACTAGATACAGTTGTTTTTCAATGGTTTGCAAATACAAAAATGAGGTTTTACTCAATATGACTGTATACTGTAACACTCAATATGACAGTTATTTAAACATAACTCCTACACCACACAAGAAAAATGGCTAATAATGCCTGAAATAATGCATCTTTGGGAGTTTTACTCGAAAAATATGCTTTTTTAAATCTTGCAAATGCAAAAAGTAGTTTTTTACTCAATATGACTATAATAGTCTTAGAATCCTGAGATAATGCGAAAAAAGCAATAAAAATGTATTCAAACATAATTCCTAATCCAAACGTGCAAAATGTCTAAAAATGCCTGTGATATTGAATACATGTGAGTTTTACTAGATACAGTTGTTTTTCAATGGTTTGCAAATACAAAAATGAGGTTTTACTCAATATGACTGTATACTGTAACACTCAATATGACAGTTATTTAAACATAACTCCTACACCACACAAGAAAAATGGCTAATAATGCCTGAAATAATGCATCTTTGGGAGTTTTACTCGAAACATATGCTTTTTTAAATCTTGCAAATGCAAAAAGTAGTTTTTTTACTCAATATGACTATAATAGTCTTAGAATCCTGAGATAATGCGAAAAAAGCAATAAAAATGTATTCACACATAACTTCTAAACAACACATGCAAAATGGCTAATAATGCCTAGAGATATGTTTTTTTGTTAGTTGTACTAGAAAAATGATCTTTTGTAATGTTTGCAAAGACACAAGTTAGTTTTTTTATTCAATATAACAGTGTAACTGTCATACTAAATATGAAAGGTTTATAATCATAACTCCAAAACCAAAAATTAAATTTGTATTAAAAAGCCTTTAATATTGAATTTATGCAAGTTTTAGCAGAATCAGGTATTTTGGAAAGAATCACAAATACAAATATTAGATTTTACTGGCCTCATATTGGTCACACTCAAAATGACAGTTTTTGAAACATAACTCCAAAAATACACATGCAAAATGTCTAATAATGCCTGAAGAAATGCATCTTCGAGAGTTTTCCAGAAAAAAAACATTTGGTAAGGTTTGCAAAAACAAAATTTGATTTGTTACTCAATTTGACAGTAATGTACTTAGAATCCTGAGATAATGAGAAAAAAGCAATTAAAATGTATTCAAACATAATTCCTAATCCAAACGTGCAAAATGTCTAAAAATGCCTGTGATATTGAATACATGTGAGTTTTACTCGATACAGTTGTTTTTCAATGGTTTCCAAATACAAAAATGAGGTTTTACTCAATATGACTGTATACTGTAACACTCAAAATGACAGTTATTTAAACATAACTCCTACACCACACAAGAAAAATGGCTAATAATGCCTGAAATACTGCATCTTTGGGAGTTTTACTCGAAACATATGCTTTTTTAAATCTTGCAAATGCAAAAAGTAGTTTTTTACTCAATATGACTATAAAAGTCTTAGAATCCTGAGATAATGCGAAAAAAGCAATAAAAATGTATTCACACATAACTTCTAAACAACACATGCAAAATGGCTAATAATGCCTAGAGATATGTTTTTTTGTTAGTTGTACTAGAAAAATGATCTTTTGTAAGGTTTGCAAAGACAGAAGTTAGTTTTTTTATTCAATATAACAGTGTAACTGTCATACTAAATATGAAAGGTTTATAATCATAACTCCAAAACCAAAAATTAAATTTGTATTAAAAAGCCTTTATTATTGAATTTATGCAAGTTTTAGCAGAATCAGGTATTTTGGAAAGAATCACAAATACAAATGTTAGATTTTACTGGCCTCATATTGGTCACACTCAAAATGACAGTTTTTGAAACATAACTCCAAAAATACACATGCAAAATGTCTAATAATGCCTGAAGAAATGCATCTTCGAGAGTTTTCCTGAAAAAAAAAACATTTGGTAAGGTTTGCAAAAACAAAATTTGATTTGTTACTCAATTTGACAGTAATGTACTTAGAATCGTGAGATAATGCGAAAAAAGCAATAAAAATGTATTCAAACATAATTCCTAATCCAAACGTGCAAAATGTCTAAAAATGCCTGTGATATTGAATACATGTGAGTTTTACTAGATACAGTTGTTTTTCAATGGTTTGCAAATACAAAAATGAGGTTTTACTCAATATAACTGTATACTGTAACACTCAATATGACAGTTATTTAAACATAACTCCTACACCACACATGAAAAATGGCTAATAATGCCTGAAATAATGCATCTTGGGAGTTTTACTCGAAACATATGCTTTTTTAAATCTTGCAAATGCAAAAAGTAGTTTTTTTACTCAATATGACTATAATAGTCTTAGAATCCTGAGATAATGCGAAAAAAGCAATAAAAATGTATTCAAACATAATTCCTAATCCAAACGTGCAAAATGTCTAAAAATGCCTGTGATATTAAATACATGTGAGTTTTACTAGATACAGTTGTTTTTCAATGGTTTGCAAATACAAAAATGAGGTTTTACTCAATATGACTGTATACTGTAACACTCAATATGACAGTTATTTAAACATAACTCCTACACCACACAAGAAAAATGGCTAATAATGCCTGAAATAATGCATCTTTGGGAGTTTTACTCGAAACATATGCTTTTTTTAAATCTTGCAAATGCAAAAAGTAGTTTTTTTACTCAATATGACTATAGTAGTCTTAGAATCCTGAGATAATGCGAAAAAAGCAATAAAAATGTATTCACACATAACTTCTAAACAACACATGCAAAATGGCTAATAATGCCTAGAGATATGTTTTTTTGTTATTTGTACTAGAAAAATGATCTTTTGTAATGTTTGCAAAGACACAAGTTTGTTTTTTTATTCAATATAACAGTGTAACTGTCATACTAAATATGAAAGGTTTATAATCATAACTCCAAAACCAAAAACTAAATTTGTATTAAAAAGCCTTTAATATTGAATCTATGCAAGTTTTAGCAGAATCAGGTATTTTGGAAAGAATCACAAATACAAATATTAGATTTTACTGGCCTCATATTGGTCACACTCAAAATGACAGTTTTTGAAACATAACTCCAAAAATACACATGCAAAATGTCTAATAATGCCTGAAGAAATGCATCTTCGAGAGTTTTCCAGAAAAAAAACATTTGGTAAGGTTTGCAAAAACAAAATTTGATTTGTTACTCAATTTGACAGTAATGTACTTAGAATCCTGAGATAATGCGAAAAAAGCAATTAAAATGTATTCAAACATAATTCCTAATCCAAACGTGCAAAATGTCTAAAAATGCCTGTGATATTAAATACATGTGAGTTTTACTAGATACAGTTGTTTTTCAATGGTTTGCAAATACAAAAATTAGGTTTTACTCAATATGACTGTATACTGTAACACTCAAAATGACAGTTATTTAAACATAACTCCTACACCACACAAGAAAAATGGCTAATAATGCCTGAAATACTGCATCTTTGGGAGTTTTACTCGAAACATATGCTTTTTTAAATCTTGCAAATGCAAAGAGTAGTTTTTTACTCAATATGACTATAAAAGTCTTAGAATCCTGAGATAATGCGAAAAAAGCAATAAAAATGTATTCACACATAACTTCTAAACAACACATGCAAAATGGCTAATAATGCCTAGAGATATGTTTTTTTGTTAGTTGTACTAGAAAAATGATCTTTTGTAAGGTTTGCAAAGACACAAGTTAGTTTTTTTATTCAATATAACAGTGTAACTGTCATACTAAATATGAAAGGTTTATAATCATAACTCCAAAACCAAAAATTAAATTTGTATTAAAAAGCCTTTAATATTGAATTTATGCAAGTTTTAGCAGAATCAGGTATTTTGGAAAGAATCACAAATACAAATGTTAGATTTTACTGGCCTCATATTGGTCACACTCAAAATGACAGTTTTTGAAACATAACTCCAAAAATACACATGCAAAATGTCTAATAATAACTGAAGAAATGCATCTTCGAGAGTTTTCCTGAAAAAAAAAACCATTTGGTAAGGTTTGCAAAAACAAAATTTGATTTGTTACTCAATTTGACAGTAATGTACTTAGAATCCTGAGATAATGCGAAAAAAGCAATAAAAATGTATTCAAACATAATTCCTAATCCAAACGTGCAAAATGTCTAAAAATGCCTGTGATATTGAATACATGTGAGTTTTACTAGATACAGTTGTTTTTCAATGGTTTGCAAATACAAAAATGAGGTTTTACTCAATATGACTGTATACTGTAACACTCAATATGACAGTTATTTAAACATAACTCCTACACCACACATGAAAAATGGCTAATAATGCCTGAAATAATGCATCTTTGGGATTTTTACCCGAAACATATGCTTTTTTAAATCTTGCAAATGCAAAAAGTAGTTTTTTTACTCAATATGACTATAATAGTCTTAGAATCCTGAGATAATGCGAAAAAAGCAATAAAAATGTATTCAAACATAACTTCTAAACAACACATGCAAAATGGCTAATAATGCCTAGAGATATGTGTTTTTTTTAGTTGTACTAGAAAAAATGATCTTTTGTAAGGTTTGCAAAGACAAAAGTTAGTTGTTTTTTTTTCAATATAACAGTGTAACTGTCATACTAAATATGAAAGGTTTATAATCATAACTCCAAAACCAAAAATGAAATTTGTATTAAAAAGCCTTTATCATTGAATTTATGCAAGTTTTAGCAGAATCAGGTATTTTGGAAAGAATCACAAATACAAATATTAGATTTTACTGGCCTCATATTGGTCACACTCAAAATGACAGTTTTTGAAACATAACTCCAAAAATACACATGCAAAATGTCTAATAATGCCTGAAGAAATGCATCTTCGAGAGTTCTCCAGAAAAAAACCATTTGGTAAGGTTTGCAAAAACAAAATTTGATTTGTTACTCAATTTGACAGTAATGCACTTAGAATCCTGAGATAATGCGAAAAAAGCAATAAAAATGTATTCAAACATAATTCCTAATCCAAACGTGCAAAATGTCTAAAAATGCCTGTGATATTGAATACATGTGAGTTTTACTAGATACAGTTGTTTTTCAATGGTTTGCAAATACAAAAATGAGGTTTTACTCAATATGACTGTATACTGTAACACTCAATATGACAGTTATTTAAACATAACTCCTACACCACACAAGAAAAATGGCTAATAATGCCTGAAATAATGCATCTTTGGGAGTTTTACTCGAAACATATGCTTTTTTAAATCTTGCAAATGCAAAAAGTAGTTTTTTTACTCAATATGACTATAATAGTCTTAGAATCCTGAGATAATGCGAAAAAAGCAATAAAAATGTATTCACACATAACTTCTAAACAACACATGCAAAATGGCTAATAATGCCTAGAGATATGTTTTTTTGTTAGTTGTACTAGAAAAATGATCTTTTGTAATGTTTGCAAAGACACAAGTTAGTTTTTTTATTCAATATAACAGTGTAACTGTCATACTAAATATGAAAGGTTTATAATCATAACTCCAAAACCAAAAATTAAATTTGTATTAAAAAGCCTTTAATATTGAATGTATGCAAGTTTTAGCAGAATCAGGTATTTTGGAAAGAATCACAAATACAAATATTAGATTTTACTGGCCTCATATTGGTCACACTCAAAATGACAGTTTTTGAAACATAACTCCAAAAATACACATGCAAAATGTCTAATAATGCCTGAAGAAATGCATCTTCGAGAGTTTTCCAGAAAAAAAAACATTTGGTAAGGTTTGCAAAAACAAAATTTGATTTGTTACTCAATTTGACAGTAATGTACTTAGAATCCTGAGATAATGCGAAAAAAGCAATTAAAATGTATTCAAACATCATTCCTAATCCAAACGTGCAAAATGTCTAAAAATGCCTGTGATATTGAATACATGTGAGTTTTACTAGATACAGTTGTTTTTCAATGGTTTGCAAATACAAAAATTAGGTTTTACTCAATATGACTGTATACTGTAACACTCAAAATGACAGTTATTTAAACATAACTCCTACACCACACAAGAAAAATGGCTAATAATGCCTGAAATACTGCATCTTTGGGAGTTTTACTCGAAACATATGCTTTTTTAAATCTTGCAAATGCAAAAAGTAGTTTTTTACTCAATATGACTATAAAAGTTTTAGAATCCTGAGATAATGTGAAAAAAGCAATAAAAATGTATTCAAACATAACTTCTAAACAACACATGCAAAATGGCTAATAATGCCTAGAGATATGGTTTTTTGTTAGTTGTACTAGAAAAATGATCTTTTGGATGGTTTGCAAAGACAAAAGTTAGTTTTTTTGATTCAATATAACAGTGTAACTGTCATACTAAATATGAAAGGTTTATAATCATAACTCCAAAACCAAATATGAAATTTGTCTTAAAAAGCCTTTAATACTGAATTTATGTAAGTTTTAGCAGAATCAGGTATTTTGGAAAGAATCACAAATACAAATATTAGATTTTACTGGCCTCATATTGGTCACACTCAAAATGACAGTTTTTGAAACATAACTCCAAAAATACACATGCAAAATGTCTAATAATGCCTGAAGAAATGCATCTTCGAGAGTTTTCCTGAAAAAAAAAAACATTTGGTGAGGTTTGCAAAAACAAAATTTGATTTGTTACTCAATTTGACAGTAATGTACTTAGAATCCTGAGATAATGCGAAAAAAGCAATAAAAATGTATTGAAACATAATTCCTAATCCAAACGTGCAAAATGTCTAAAAATGCCTGTGATATTGAATACATGTGAGTTTTACTAGATACAGTTGTTTTTCAATGGTTTGCAAATACAAAAATGAGGTTTTACTCAATATGACTGTATACTGTAACACTCAATATGACAGTTATTTAAACATAACTCCTACACCACACATGAAAAATGGCTAATAATGCCTGAAATAATGCATCTTTGGGAGTTTTACTCGAAACATATGCTTTTTTAAATCTTGCAAATGCAAAAAGTAGTTTTTTACTCAATATGACTATAATAGTCTTAGAATCCTGAGATAATGCGAAAAAAGCAATAAAAATGTATTCAAACATAACTTCTAAACAACAAATGCAAAATGGCTAATAATGCCTAGAGATATGTATTTTGGTTAGTTGTACTAGAAAAAATTATCTTTTGTAAGGTTTGCAAAGACACAAGTTGTTTTTTTTTCAATATAACAGTGTAACTGTCATACTAAATATGAAAGGTTTATAATCATAACTCCAAAACCAAATATGACATTTGTCTTAAAAAGCCTTTAATATTGAATTTATGTAAGTTTTAGCAGAATCAGGCATTTTGGAAAGAATCACAAATACAAATATTAGATTTTACTGGTCTCATATTGGTCACACTCAAAATGACAGTTTTTGAAATATAACTCCAAAAATACACATGCAAAATGTCTAATAATGCCTGAAGAAATGCATCTTCGAGAGTTTTCCTGAAAAAAGAAACATTTGGTGAGGTTTGCAAAAACAAAATTTGAATTTAAATATATGAAAGGTTAATAATCATAATTTCAAAACCAAATATGAAATTTGTGCTAAAAAGCCTTTAATATTGAATTCATGCAAGTTTTAGCAGAATCAGGTATTTTGGAAAGAATCACAAATACAAATATTAGATTTTACTGGCCTCATATTGGTCACACTCAAAATGACAGTTTTTGAAACATAACTCCAAAAATACACATGCAAAATGTCTAATAATGCCTGAAGAAATGCATCTTTGAGAGTTTTCCTGAAAAAAAAAAAAAATTTGGTAAGTTTTGCAAAAACAAAATTTGATTTGTTACTCAATTTGACAGTAATGTACTTAGAATCCTGAGATAATGCGAAAAAAGCAATAAAAATGTATTCCAACATAACTCCTAATCCAAACGTGCAAAATGTCTAAAAATGCCTGTGATATTGAATACATGTGAGTTTTACTAGACACCGTTGTTTTTCAATGGTTTGCAAATACAAAAATGAGGTTTTACTCAATATGACTGTATACTGTAACACTCAATATGACAGTTATTTAAACATAACTCCTACACCACACATGAAAAATGGCTAATAATGCCTGAAATGATGCATCTTTGGGAGTTTTACTCGAAACATATGCTTTTTTAAATCTTGCAAATGCAAAAAGTAGTTTTTTACTCAATATGACTATAATAGTCTTAGAATCCTGAGATAATGCGAAAAAAGCAATAAAAATGTATTCAAACATAACTTCTAAACAACAAATGCAAAATGGCTAATAATGCCTAGAGATATGTATTTTGGTTAGTTGTACTAGAAAAATGATCTTTTGTAAGGTTGCAAAGACACAAGTTAGTTTTTTTTCCCAATATAACAGTGTAACTGTCTGACTAAATATGAAAGGTTTATAATCATAACTCCAAAACCAATTATGACATTAGTCTTAAAAAGCGTTTAATATTGAATTTATGTAAGTTTTAGCAGAATCAGGTATTTTGGAAAGAATCACAAATACAAATATAAGTTTTTACTGGCCTCATATTGGTCACACTCAAAATGACAGTTTTTGAAACATAACTCCAAAAATACACATGCAAAATGTCTAATAATGCCTGAAGAAATGCATCTTCGAGAGTTTTCCTGGAAAAAAAACATTTGGTGAGGTTTGCAAAAACAAAAAATGTATTTGTTACTCAATTTGACAGTAATGTACTTAGAATCCTGAGATAATGCGAAAAAAGCAATAAAAATGTATTCAAACATATTTCCTAATCCAAACGTGCAAAATGTCTAAAAATGCCTGTGATATTAAATACATGTGAGTGTTACTAGATACAGTTGTTTTTCAATGGTTTGCAAATACAAAAATGAGGTTTTACTCAATATGACTGTATACTGTAACACTCAATATGACAGTTATTTAAACATAACTCCTACACCACACATGAAAAATGGCTAATAATGCCTGAAATAATGCATCTTTGGGAGTTTTACTCGAAACATATGCTTTTTTAAATCTTGCAAATGCAAAAAGTAGTTTTTTACTCAATATGACTATAATAGTCTTAGAATCCTGAGATAATGCGAAAAAAGCAATAAAAATGTATTCAAACATAACTTCTAAACAACAAATGCAAAATGGCTAATAATGCCTAGAGATATGTATTTTGGTTAGTTGTACTAGAAAAAATGATCTTTTGTAAGGTTTGCAAAGACAAAATTTGATTTGTTACTCAATTTGACAGTAATGTACTTAGAATCCTGAGATAATGCGAAAAAAGCAATAAAAATGTATTCCAACATAACTCCTAATCCAAACGTGCAAAATGTCTAAAAATGCCTGTGATATTGAATACATGTGAGTTTTACTAGACACCGTTGTTTTTCAATGGTTTGCAAATACAAAAATGAGGTTTTACTCAATATGACTGTATACTGTAACACTCAATATGACAGTTATTTAAACATAACTCCTACACCACACATGAAAAATGGCTAATAATGCCTGAAATGATGCATCTTTGGGAGTTTTACTCGAAACATATGCTTTTTTAAATCTTGCAAATGCAAAAAGTAGTTTTTTACTCAATATGACTATAATAGTCTTAGAATCCTGAGATAATGCGAAAAAAGCAATAAAAATGTATTCAAACATAACTTCTAAACAACAAATGCAAAATGGCTAATAATGCCTAGAGATATGTATTTTGGTTAGTTGTACTAGAAAAATGATCTTTTGTAAGGTTGCAAAGACACAAGTTAGTTTTTTTTCCCAATATAACAGTGTAACTGTCTGACTAAATATGAAAGGTTTATAATCATAACTCCAAAACCAATTATGACATTAGTCTTAAAAAGCGTTTAATATTGAATTTATGTAAGTTTTAGCAGAATCAGGTATTTTGGAAAGAATCACAAATACAAATATAAGTTTTTACTGGCCTCATATTGGTCACACTCAATATGACAGTTATTTAAACATAACTCCTACACCACACAAGGAAAATGGCTAATAATGCCTGAAATAATGCATCTTTAGGAGTTTTACTCGAAACATATGCTTTTTTAATCTTGCAAATGCAAAAAGTAATTTTTTACTCAATATGACTATAATAGTCTTAGAATCCTGAGATAATGCGAAAAAAGCAATAAAAATGTATTCACACATAACTTCTAAACAACACATGCAAAATGGCCAATAATACCTAGAGATATGTTTTTTTGTTAGTTGTACTAGAAAAGTGATCTTTTGTAAGGTTTGCAAAGACACAAGTTAGTTTTTTTATTTAATATAACAGTGTAACTGTGTTTCTAAATATGAAAGGTTTATAATCATAACTCCAAAACCAAATATGAAATTTGTCTTAAAAAGCCTTCAATATTGAATTTATGTAAGTTTTAGCAGAATCAGGTATTTTGGAAAGAATCACAAATACAAATATTAGATTTTACTGGCCTCATATTGGTCACACTCAAAATGACAGTTTTTGAAACATAACTCCAAAAATACCCATGCAAAATGTCTAATAATGCCTGAAGAAATGCATCTTCGAGAGTTTTCCAGAAAAAAAAAACATTTGGTAAGGTTTGCAAAAACAAAATTTGATTTGTTACTCAATTTGACAGTAATGTACTTAGAATCCTGAGATAATGCGAAAAAAGCAATTAAAATGTATTCAAACATAATTCCTAATCCAAACGTGCAAAATGTCTAAAAATGCCTGTGATATTGAATACATGTGAGTTTTACTAGATACAGTTGTTTTTCAATGGTTTGCAAATACAAAAATGAGGTTTTACTCAATATGACTGTATACTGTAACACTCAAAATGACAGTTATTTAAAGATAACTCCTACACCACACAAGAAAAATGGCTAATAATGCCTGAAATACTGCATCTTTGGGAGTTTTACTCGAAACATATGCTTTTTTAAATCTTGCAAATGCAAAAAGTAGTTTTTTACTCAATATGACTATAAAAGTTTTAGAATCCTGAGATAATGCGAAAAAAGCAATAAAAATGTATTCAAACATAACTTCTAAACAACACATGCAAAATGGCTAATAATGCCTAGAGATATGGTTTTTTGTTAGTTGTACTAGAAAAATGATCTTTTGTAAGGTTTGCAAAGACAAAAGTTAGTTTTTTTGATTCAATATAACAGTGTAACTGTCATACTAAATATGAAAGGTTTATAATCATAACTCCAAAACCAAATATGAAATTTGTCTTAAAAAGCCTTTAATACTGAATTTATGTAAGTTTTAGCAGAATCAGGTATTTTGGAAAGAATCACAAATACAAATATTAGATTTTACTGGCCTCATATCGGTCACACTCAAAATGACAGTTTTTGAAACATAACTCCAAAAATACACATGCAAAATGTCTAATAATGCCTGAAGAAATGCATCTTCGAGAGTTTTCCTGAAAAAAAAAAACATTTGGTAAGGTTTGCAAAAACAAAATTTGAATTGTTACTCAATTTGACAGTAATGTACTTAGAATCCTGAGATAATGCGAAAAAAGCAATAAAAATGTATTGAAACATAATTCCTAATCCAAACGTGCAAAATGTCTAAAAAAACCTGTGATATTGAATACATGTGAGTTTTACTAGATACAGTTGTTTTTCAATGGTTTGCAAATACAAAAATGAGGTTTTACTCAATATGACTGTATACTGTAACACTCAATATGACAGTTATTTAAACATAACTCCTACACCACACATGAAAAATGGCTAATAATGCCTGAAATAATGCATCTTTGGGAGTTTTACTCGAAACATATGCTTTTTTAAATCTTGCAAATGCAAAAAGTAGTTTTTTACTCAATATGACTATAATAGTCTTTGAATCCTGAGATAATGCGAAAAAAGCAATAAACATGTATTCAAACATAACTTCTAAACAACACATGCAAAATGGCTAATAATGCCTAGAGATATGTTTTTTTGTTAGTTGTACTAGAAAAATGATATTTTGTAAGGTTTGCAAAGACACAAGTTAGTTTTTTTATTCAATATAACAGTGTAACTGTCATACTAAATATGAAATGTTTATAATCATAACTCCAAAACCAAATATGACATTTGTCTTAAAAAGCCTTTAATATTGAATTTATGTAAGTTTTAGCAGAATCAGGTATTTTGGAAAGAATCACAAATACAAATATTAGATTTTACTGGCCTCATATTGGTCACACTCAAAATGACAGTTTTTGAAACATAACTCCAAAAATACACATGCAAAATGTCTAATAATGCCTGAAGAAATGCATCTTCGAGAGTTTTCCTGAAAAAAAAAACATTTGGTAAGGTTTGCAAAAACAAAATTTGATTTGTTACTCAATTTGACAGTAATGTACTTAGAATCCTGAGATAATGCGAAAAAAGCAATAAAAATGTATTCAAACATCATTCCTAATCCAAAGGTGCAAAATGTCTAAAAATGCCTGTGATATTGAATATATGTGAGTTTCACTAGATACAGTTGTTTTTCAATGGTTTGCAAATACAAAAATGAGGTTTTACTCAATATGACTGTATACTGTAACACTCAATATGACAGTTATTTAAACATAACTCCTACACCACACAAGAAAAATGGCTAATAATGCCTGAAATAATACATCTTTGGGAGTTTTACTTGAAACATATGCTTTTTTAAATCTTGCAAATGCAAAAAGTAGTTTTTTACTCAATATGACTATAATAGTCTTAGAATCCTGAGATAATGCGAAAAAATCAATAAAAATGTATTCACACATAACTTCTAAACAACACATGCAAAATGGCCAATAATACCTAGAGATATGTTTTTTTGTTAGTTGTACTAGAAAAATGATCTTTTGTAAGGTTTGCAAAGACACAAGTTAGTTTTTTTCTTCAATATAACAGTGTAACTGTCATACTAAATATGAAAGGTTTATAATCATAACTCCAAAACCAAATATGAAATTTGTCTTAAAAAGCCTTCAATGTTGAATTTATGTAAGTTTTAGCAGAATCAGGTATTTTGGAAAGAATCACAAATACAAATATTAGATTTTACTGGCCTCATATTGGTCACACTCAAAATGACAGTTTTTGAAACATAACTCCAAAAATACACATGCAAAATGTCTAATAATAACTGAAGAAATGCATCTTCGAGAGTTTTCCTGAAAAAAAAACCATTTGGTAAGGTTTGCAAAAACAAAATTTGATTTGTTACTCAATTTGACAGTAATGTACTTAGAATCCTGAGATAATGCGAAAAAAGCAATAAAAATGTATTCAAACATAATTCCTAATCCAAACGTGCAAAATGTCTAAAAATGCCTGTGATATTGAATACATGTGAGTTTTACTAGATACAGTTGTTTTTCAATGGTTTGCAAATACAAAAATGAGGTTTTACTCAATATGACTGTATACTGTAACACTCAATATGACAGTTATTTAAACATAACTCCTACACCACACATGAAAAATGGCTAATAATGCCTGAAATAATGCATCTTTGGGATTTTTACTCGAAACATATGCTTTTTTAAATCTTGCAAATGCAAAAAGTAGTTTTTTTACTCAATATGACTATAATTGTCTTAGAATCCTGAGATAATGCGAAAAAAGCAATAAAAATGTATTCAAACATAACTTCTAAACAACACATGCAAAATGGCTAATAATGCCTAGAGATATGTGTTTTTTTTAGTTGTACTAGAAAAAATGATCTTTTGTAAGGTTTGCAAAGACAAAAGTTAGTTGTTTTTTTTTCAATATAACAGTGTAACTGTCATACTAAATATGAAAGGTTTATAATCATAACTCCAAAACCAAAAATGAAATTTGTATTAAAAAGCCTTTATCATTGAATTTATGCAAGTTTTAGCAGAATCAGGTATTTTGGAAAGAATCACAAATACAAATATTAGATTTTACTGGCCTCATATTGGTCACACTCAAAATGACAGTTTTTGAAACATAACTCCAAAAATACACATGCAAAATGTCTAATAATGCCTGAAGAAATGCATCTTCGAGAGTTCTCCAGAAAAAAACCATTTGGTAAGGTTTGCAAAAACAAAATTTGATTTGTTACTCAATTTGACAGTAATGCACTTAGAATCCTGAGATAATGCGAAAAAAGCAATAAAAATGTATTCAAACATAATTCCTAATCCAAACGTGCAAAATGTCTAAAAATGCCTGTGATATTGAATACATGTGAGTTTTACTAGATACAGTTGTTTTTCAATGGTTTGCAAATACAAAAATGAGGTTTTACTCAATATGACTGTATACTGTAACACTCAATATGACAGTTATTTAAACATAACTCCTACACCACACAAGAAAAATGGCTAATAATGCCTGAAATAATGCATCTTTGGGAGTTTTACTCGAAACATATGCTTTTTTAAATCTTGCAAATGCAAAAAGTAGTTTTTTTACTCAATATGACTATAATAGTCTTAGAATCCTGAGATAATGCGAAAAAAGCAATAAAAATGTATTCACACATAACTTCTAAACAACACATGCAAAATGGCTAATAATGCCTAGAGATATGTTTTTTTGTTAGTTGTACTAGAAAAATGATCTTTTGTAATGTTTGCAAAGACACAAGTTAGTTTTTTTATTCAATATAACAGTGTAACTGTCATACTAAATATGAAAGGTTTATAATCATAACTCCAAAACCAAAAATTAAATTTGTATTAAAAAGCCTTTAATATTGAATGTATGCAAGTTTTAGCAGAATCAGGTATTTTGGAAAGAATCACAAATACAAATATTAGATTTTACTGGCCTCATATTGGTCACACTCAAAATGACAGTTTTTGAAACATAACTCCAAAAATACACATGCAAAATGTCTAATAATGCCTGAAGAAATGCATCTTCGAGAGTTTTCCAGAAAAAAAAACATTTGGTAAGGTTTGCAAAAACAAAATTTGATTTGTTACTCAATTTGACAGTAATGTACTTAGAATCCTGAGATAATGCGAAAAAAGCAATTAAAATGTATTCAAACATCATTCCTAATCCAAACGTGCAAAATGTCTAAAAATGCCTGTGATATTGAATACATGTGAGTTTTACTAGATACAGTTGTTTTTCAATGGTTTGCAAATACAAAAATTAGGTTTTACTCAATATGACTGTATACTGTAACACTCAAAATGACAGTTATTTAAACATAACTCCTACACCACACAAGAAAAATGGCTAATAATGCCTGAAATACTGCATCTTTGGGAGTTTTACTCGAAACATATGCTTTTTTAAATCTTGCAAATGCAAAAAGTAGTTTTTTACTCAATATGACTATAAAAGTTTTAGAATCCTGAGATAATGTGAAAAAAGCAATAAAAATGTATTCAAACATAACTTCTAAACAACACATGCAAAATGGCTAATAATGCCTAGAGATATGGTTTTTTGTTAGTTGTACTAGAAAAATGATCTTTTGGATGGTTTGCAAAGACAAAAGTTAGTTTTTTTGATTCAATATAACAGTGTAACTGTCATACTAAATATGAAAGGTTTATAATCATAACTCCAAAACCAAATATGAAATTTGTCTTAAAAAGCCTTTAATACTGAATTTATGTAAGTTTTAGCAGAATCAGGTATTTTGGAAAGAATCACAAATACAAATATTAGATTTTACTGGCCTCATATTGGTCACACTCAAAATGACAGTTTTTGAAACATAACTCCAAAAATACACATGCAAAATGTCTAATAATGCCTGAAGAAATGCATCTTCGAGAGTTTTCCTGAAAAAAAAAAAACATTTGGTGAGGTTTGCAAAAACAAAATTTGATTTGTTACTCAATTTGACAGTAATGTACTTAGAATCCTGAGATAATGCGAAAAAAGCAATAAAAATGTATTGAAACATAATTCCTAATCCAAACGTGCAAAATGTCTAAAAATGCCTGTGATATTGAATACATGTGAGTTTTACTAGATACAGTTGTTTTTCAATGGTTTGCAAATACAAAAATGAGGTTTTACTCAATATGACTGTATACTGTAACACTCAATATGACAGTTATTTAAACATAACTCCTACACCACACATGAAAAATGGCTAATAATGCCTGAAATAATGCATCTTTGGGATTTTTACTCGAAACATATGCTTTTTTAAATCTTGCAAATGCAAAAAGTAGTTTTTTTACTCAATATGACTATAATTGTCTTAGAATCCTGAGATAATGCGAAAAAAGCAATAAAAATGTATTCAAACATAACTTCTAAACAACACATGCAAAATGGCTAATAATGCCTAGAGATATGTGTTTTTTTTAGTTGTACTAGAAAAAATGATCTTTTGTAAGGTTTGCAAAGACAAAAGTTAGTTGTTTTTTTTTCAATATAACAGTGTAACTGTCATACTAAATATGAAAGGTTTATAATCATAACTCCAAAACCAAAAATGAAATTTGTATTAAAAAGCCTTTATCATTGAATTTATGCAAGTTTTAGCAGAATCAGGTATTTTGGAAAGAATCACAAATACAAATATTAGATTTTACTGGCCTCATATTGGTCACACTCAAAATGACAGTTTTTGAAACATAACTCCAAAAATACACATGCAAAATGTCTAATAATGCCTGAAGAAATGCATCTTCGAGAGTTCTCCAGAAAAAAACCATTTGGTAAGGTTTGCAAAAACAAAATTTGATTTGTTACTCAATTTGACAGTAATGCACTTAGAATCCTGAGATAATGCGAAAAAAGCAATAAAAATGTATTCAAACATAATTCCTAATCCAAACGTGCAAAATGTCTAAAAATGCCTGTGATATTGAATACATGTGAGTTTTACTAGATACAGTTGTTTTTCAATGGTTTGCAAATACAAAAATGAGGTTTTACTCAATATGACTGTATACTGTAACACTCAATATGACAGTTATTTAAACATAACTCCTACACCACACAAGAAAAATGGCTAATAATGCCTGAAATAATGCATCTTTGGGAGTTTTACTCGAAACATATGCTTTTTTAAATCTTGCAAATGCAAAAAGTAGTTTTTTTACTCAATATGACTATAATAGTCTTAGAATCCTGAGATAATGCGAAAAAAGCAATAAAAATGTATTCACACATAACTTCTAAACAACACATGCAAAATGGCTAATAATGCCTAGAGATATGTTTTTTTGTTAGTTGTACTAGAAAAATGATCTTTTGTAATGTTTGCAAAGACACAAGTTAGTTTTTTTATTCAATATAACAGTGTAACTGTCATACTAAATATGAAAGGTTTATAATCATAACTCCAAAACCAAAAATTAAATTTGTATTAAAAAGCCTTTAATATTGAATGTATGCAAGTTTTAGCAGAATCAGGTATTTTGGAAAGAATCACAAATACAAATATTAGATTTTACTGGCCTCATATTGGTCACACTCAAAATGACAGTTTTTGAAACATAACTCCAAAAATACACATGCAAAATGTCTAATAATGCCTGAAGAAATGCATCTTCGAGAGTTTTCCAGAAAAAAAAACATTTGGTAAGGTTTGCAAAAACAAAATTTGATTTGTTACTCAATTTGACAGTAATGTACTTAGAATCCTGAGATAATGCGAAAAAAGCAATTAAAATGTATTCAAACATCATTCCTAATCCAAACGTGCAAAATGTCTAAAAATGCCTGTGATATTGAATACATGTGAGTTTTACTAGATACAGTTGTTTTTCAATGGTTTGCAAATACAAAAATTAGGTTTTACTCAATATGACTGTATACTGTAACACTCAAAATGACAGTTATTTAAACATAACTCCTACACCACACAAGAAAAATGGCTAATAATGCCTGAAATACTGCATCTTTGGGAGTTTTACTCGAAACATATGCTTTTTTAAATCTTGCAAATGCAAAAAGTAGTTTTTTACTCAATATGACTATAAAAGTTTTAGAATCCTGAGATAATGTGAAAAAAGCAATAAAAATGTATTCAAACATAACTTCTAAACAACACATGCAAAATGGCTAATAATGCCTAGAGATATGGTTTTTTGTTAGTTGTACTAGAAAAATGATCTTTTGGATGGTTTGCAAAGACAAAAGTTAGTTTTTTTGATTCAATATAACAGTGTAACTGCCATACTAAATATGAAAGGTTTATAATCATAACTCCAAAACCAAATATGAAATTTGTCTTAAAAAGCCTTTAATACTGAATTTATGTAAGTTTTAGCAGAATCAGGTATTTTGGAAAGAATCACAAATACAAATATTAGATTTTACTGGCCTCATATTGGTCACACTCAAAATGACAGTTTTTGAAACATAACTCCAAAAATACACATGCAAAATGTCTAATAATGCCTGAAGAAATGCATCTTCGAGAGTTTTCCTGAAAAAAAAAAACATTTGGTGAGGTTTGCAAAAACAAAATTTGATTTGTTACTCAATTTGACAGTAATGTACTTAGAATCCTGAGATAATGCGAAAAAAGCAATAAAAATGTATTGAAACATAATTCCTAATCCAAACGTGCAAAATGTCTAAAAATGCCTGTGATATTGAATACATGTGAGTTTTACTAGATACAGTTGTTTTTCAATGGTTTGCAAATACAAAAATGAGGTTTTACTCAATATGACTGTATACTGTAACACTCAATATGACAGTTATTTAAACATAACTCCTACACCACACATGAAAAATGGCTAATAATGCCTGAAATAATGCATCTTTGGGAGTTTTACTCGAAACATATGCTTTTTTAAATCTTGCAAATGCAAAAAGTAGTTTTTTACTCAATATGACTATAATAGTCTTAGAATCCTGAGATAATGCGAAAAAAGCAATAAAAATGTATTCAAACATAACTTCTAAACAACAAATGCAAAATGGCTAATAATGCCTAGAGATATGTATTTTGGTTAGTTGTACTAGAAAAAATGATCTTTTGTAAGGTTTGCAAAGACACAAGTTGTTTTTTTTTCAATATAACAGTGTAACTGTCATACTAAATATGAAAGGTTTATAATCATAACTCCAAAACCAAATATGACATTTGTCTTAAAAAGCCTTTAATATTGAATTTATGTAAGTTTTAGCAGAATCAGGCATTTTGGAAAGAATCACAAATACAAATATTAGATTTTACTGGTCTCATATTGGTCACACTCAAAATGACAGTTTTTGAAATATAACTCCAAAAATACACATGCAAAATGTCTAATAATGCCTGAAGAAATGCATCTTCGAGAGTTTTCCTGAAAAAAGAAACATTTGGTGAGGTTTGCAAAAACAAAATTTGAATTTAAATATATGAAAGGTTAATAATCATAATTTCAAAACCAAATATGAAATTTGTGCTAAAAAGCCTTTAATATTGAATTCATGCAAGTTTTAGCAGAATCAGGTATTTTGGAAAGAATCACAAATACAAATATTAGATTTTACTGGCCTCATATTGGTCACACTCAAAATGACAGTTTTTGAAACATAACTCCAAAAATACACATGCAAAATGTCTAATAATGCCTGAAGAAATGCATCTTTGAGAGTTTTCCTGAAAAAAAAAAAAAATTTGGTAAGTTTTCCAAAAACAAAATTTGATTTGTTACTCAATTTGACAGTAATGTACTTAGAATCCTGAGATAATGCGAAAAAAGCAATAAAAATGTATTCCAACATAACTCCTAATCCAAACGTGCAAAATGTCTAAAAATGCCTGTGATATTGAATACATGTGAGTTTTACTAGACACCGTTGTTTTTCAATGGTTTGCAAATACAAAAATGAGGTTTTACTCAATATGACTGTATACTGTAACACTCAATATGACAGTTATTTAAACATAACTCCTACACCACACATGAAAAATGGCTAATAATGCCTGAAATGATGCATCTTTGGGAGTTTTACTCGAAACATATGCTTTTTTAAATCTTGCAAATGCAAAAAGTAGTTTTTTACTCAATATGACTATAATAGTCTTAGAATCCTGAGATAATGCGAAAAAAGCAATAAAAATGTATTCAAACATAACTTCTAAACAACAAATGCAAAATGGCTAATAATGCCTAGAGATATGTATTTTGGTTAGTTGTACTAGAAAAATGATCTTTTGTAAGGTTGCAAAGACACAAGTTAGTTTTTTTTCCCAATATAACAGTGTAACTGTCTGACTAAATATGAAAGGTTTATAATCATAACTCCAAAACCAATTATGACATTAGTCTTAAAAAGCGTTTAATATTGAATTTATGTAAGTTTTAGCCGAATCAGGTATTTTGGAAAGAATCACAAATACAAATATAAGTTTTTACTGGCCTCATATTGGTCACACTCAAAATGACAGTTTTTGAAACATAACTCCAAAAATACACATGCAAAATGTCTAATAATGCCTGAAGAAATGCATCTTCGAGAGTTTTCCTGGAAAAAAAACATTTGGTGAGGTTTGCAAAAACAAAAAATGTATTTGTTACTCAATTTGACAGTAATGTACTTAGAATCCTGAGATAATGCGAAAAAAGCAATAAAAATGTATTCAAACATATTTCCTAATCCAAACGTGCAAAATGTCTAAAAATGCCTGTGATATTGAATACATGTGAGTGTTACTAGATACAGTTGTTTTTCAATGGTTTGCAAATACAAAAATGAGGTTTTACTCAATATGACTGTATACTGTAACACTCAATATGACAGTTATTTAAACATAACTCCTACACCACACATGAAAAATGGCTAATAATGCCTGAAATAATGCATCTTTGGGAGTTTTACTCGAAACATATGCTTTTTTAAATCTTGCAAATGCAAAAAGTAGTTTTTTACTCAATATGACTATAATAGTCTTAGAATCCTGAGATAATGCGAAAAAAGCAATAAAAATGTATTCAAACATAACTTCTAAACAACAAATGCAAAATGGCTAATAATGCCTAGAGATATGTATTTTGGTTAGTTGTACTAGAAAAAATGATCTTTTGTAAGGTTTGCAAAGACAAAATTTGATTTGTTACTCAATTTGACAGTAATGTACTTAGAATCCTGAGATAATGCGAAAAAAGCAATAAAAATGTATTCCAACATAACTCCTAATCCAAACGTGCAAAATGTCTAAAAATGCCTGTGATATTGAATACATGTGAGTTTTACTAGACACCGTTGTTTTTCAATGGTTTGCAAATACAAAAATGAGGTTTTACTCAATATGACTGTATACTGTAACACTCAATATGACAGTTATTTAAACATAACTCCTACACCACACATGAAAAATGGCTAATAATGCCTGAAATGATGCATCTTTGGGAGTTTTACTCGAAACATATGCTTTTTTAAATCTTGCAAATGCAAAAAGTAGTTTTTTACTCAATATGACTATAATAGTCTTAGAATCCTGAGATAATGCGAAAAAAGCAATAAAAATGTATTCAAACATAACTTCTAAACAACAAATGCAAAATGGCTAATAATGCCTAGAGATATGTATTTTGGTTAGTTGTACTAGAAAAATGATCTTTTGTAAGGTTGCAAAGACACAAGTTAGTTTTTTTTCCCAATATAACAGTGTAACTGTCTGACTAAATATGAAAGGTTTATAATCATAACTCCAAAACCAATTATGACATTAGTCTTAAAAAGCGTTTAATATTGAATTTATGTAAGTTTTAGCAGAATCAGGTATTTTGGAAAGAATCACAAATACAAATATAAGTTTTTACTGGCCTCATATTGGTCACACTCAATATGACAGTTATTTAAACATAACTCCTACACCACACAAGGAAAATGGCTAACAATGCCTGAAATAATGCATCTTTAGGAGTTTTACTCGAAACATATGCTTTTTTAATCTTGCAAATGCAAAAAGTAATTTTTTACTCAATATGACTATAATAGTCTTAGAATCCTGAGATAATGCGAAAAAAGCAATACAAATGTATTCACACATAACTTCTAAACAACACATGCAAAATGGCCAATAATACCTAGAGATATGTTTTTTTGTTAGTTGTACTAGAAAAGTGATCTTTTGTAAGGTTTGCAAAGACACAAGTTAGTTTTTTTATTTAATATAACAGTGTAACTGTGTTTCTAAATATGAAAGGTTTATAATCATAACTCCAAAACCAAATATGAAATTTGTCTTAAAAAGCCTTCAATATTGAATTTATGTAAGTTTTAGCAGAATCAGGTATTTTGGAAAGAATCACAAATACAAATATTAGATTTTACTGGCCTCATATTGGTCACACTCAAAATGACAGTTTTTGAAACATAACTCCAAAAATACCCATGCAAAATGTCTAATAATGCCTGAAGAAATGCATCTTCGAGAGTTTTCCAGAAAAAAAAAACATTTGGTAAGGTTTGCAAAAACAAAATTTGATTTGTTACTCAATTTGACAGTAATGTACTTAGAATCCTGAGATAATGCGAAAAAAGCAATTAAAATGTATTCAAACATAATTCCTAATCCAAACGTGCAAAATGTCTAAAAATGCCTGTGATATTGAATACATGTGAGTTTTACTAGATACAGTTGTTTTTCAATGGTTTGCAAATACAAAAATGAGGTTTTACTCAATATGACTGTATACTGTAACACTCAAAATGACAGTTATTTAAAGATAACTCCTACACCACACAAGAAAAATGGCTAATAATGCCTGAAATACTGCATCTTTGGGAGTTTTACTCGAAACATATGCTTTTTTAAATCTTGCAAATGCAAAAAGTAGTTTTTTACTCAATATGACTATAAAAGTTTTAGAATCCTGAGATAATGCGAAAAAAGCAATAAAAATGTATTCAAACATAACTTCTAAACAACACATGCAAAATGGCTAATAATGCCTAGAGATATGGTTTTTTGTTAGTTGTACTAGAAAAATGATCTTTTGTAAGGTTTGCAAAGACAAAAGTTAGTTTTTTTGATTCAATATAACAGTGTAACTGTCATACTAAATATGAAAGGTTTATAATCATAACTCCAAAACCAAATATGAAATTTGTCTTAAAAAGCCTTTAATACTGAATTTATGTAAGTTTTAGCAGAATCAGGTATTTTGGAAAGAATCACAAATACAAATATTAGATTTTACTGGCCTCATATCGGTCACACTCAAAATGACAGTTTTTGAAACATAACTCCAAAAATACACATGCAAAATGTCTAATAATGCCTGAAGAAATGCATCTTCGAGAGTTTTCCTGAAAAAAAAAAACATTTGGTAAGGTTTGCAAAAACAAAATTTGAATTGTTACTCAATTTGACAGTAATGTACTTAGAATCCTGAGATAATGCGAAAAAAGCAATAAAAATGTATTGAAACATAATTCCTAATCCAAACGTGCAAAATGTCTAAAAAAACCTGTGATATTGAATACATGTGAGTTTTACTAGATACAGTTGTTTTTCAATGGTTTGCAAATACAAAAATGAGGTTTTACTCAATATGACTGTATACTGTAACACTCAATATGACAGTTATTTAAACATAACTCCTACACCACACATGAAAAATGGCTAATAATGCCTGAAATAATGCATCTTTGGGAGTTTTACTCGAAACATATGCTTTTTTAAATCTTGCAAATGCAAAAAGTAGTTTTTTACTCAATATGACTATAATAGTCTTTGAATCCTGAGATAATGCGAAAAAAGCAATAAACATGTATTCAAACATAACTTCTAAACAACACATGCAAAATGGCTAATAATGCCTAGAGATATGTTTTTTTGTTAGTTGTACTAGAAAAATGATATTTTGTAAGGTTTGCAAAGACACAAGTTAGTTTTTTTATTCAATATAACAGTGTAACTGTCATACTAAATATGAAATGTTTATAATCATAACTCCAAAACCAAATATGACATTTGTCTTAAAAAGCCTTTAATATTGAATTTATGTAAGTTTTAGCAGAATCAGGTATTTTGGAAAGAATCACAAATACAAATATTAGATTTTACTGGTCTCATATTGGTCACACTCAAAATGACAGTTTTTGAAATATAACTCCAAAAATACACATGCAAAATGCCTAATAATGCCTGAAGAAATGCATCTTCGAGAGTTTTCCTGAAAAAAGAAACATTTGGTAAGGTTTGCAAAAACAAAATTTGAATTTGAATATGAAAGGTTAATAATCATAATTTCAAAACCAAATATGAAATTTGTGCTAAAAAGCCTTTAATATTGAATTCATGCAAGTTTTAGCAGAATCAGGTATTTTGGAAAGAATCACAAATACAAATATTAGATTTTACTGGCCTCATATTGGTCACACTCAAAATGACAGTTTTTGAAACATAACTCCAAAAATACACATGCAAAATGTCTAATAATGCCTGAAGAAATGCATCTTTGAGAGTTTTCCTGAAAAAAAAAAAACATTTGGTAAGTTTTGCAAAAACAAAATTTGATTTGTTACTCAATTTGACAGTAATGTACTTAGAATCCTGAGATAATGCGAAAAAAGCAATAAAAATGTATTCCAACATAACTCCTAATCCAAACGTGCAAAATGTCTAAAAATGCCTGTGATATTGAATACATGTGAGTTTTACTAGACACCGTTGTTTTTCAATGGTTTGCAAATACAAAAATGAGGTTTTACTCAATATGACTGTATACTGTAACACTCAATATGACAGTTATTTAAACATAACTCCTACACCACACATGAAAAATGGCTAATAATGCCTGAAATGATGCATCTTTGGGAGTTTTACTCGAAACATATGCTTTTTTAAATCTTGCAAATGCAGAAAGTAGTTTTTTACTCAATATGACTATAATAGTCTTAGAATCCTGAGATAATGCGAAAAAAGCAATAAAAATGTATTCAAACATAACTTCTAAACAACAAATGCAAAATGGCTAATAATGCCTAGAGATATGTATTTTGGTTAGTTGTACTAGAAAAATGATCTTTTGTAAGGTTTGCAAAGACACAAGTTAGTTTTTTTTCCCAATATAACAGTGTAACTGTCTGACTAAATATGAAAGGTTTATAATCATAACTCCAAAACCAATTATGACATTAGTCTTAAAAAGCGTTTAATATTGAATTTATGTAAGTTTTAGCAGGATCAGGTATTTTGGAAAGAATCACAAATACAAATATAAGTTTTTACTGGCCTCATATTGGTCACACTCAAAATGACAGTTTTTGAAACATAACTCCAAAAATACACATGCAAAATGTCTAATAATGCCTGAAGAAATGCATCTTCGAGAGTTTTCCTGAAAAAATAATCATTTGGTAAGGTTTGCAAAAACAAAATTTGATTTGTTACTCAATTTGACAGTAATGTACTTAGCATCCTGAGATAATGCGAAAAAAGTAATAAAAATGTATTCAAACATAATTCCTAATCCAAACGTGCAAAATGTCTAAACATGCCTGTGATATTGAATACATGTGAGTTTTACTAGATACAGTTGTTTTTCAATGGTTTGCAAATACAAAAATGAGGTTTTACTCAATATGACTGTATACTGTTACACTCAATATGACAGTTATTTAAACATAACTCCTACACCACACAAGGAAAATGGCTAATAATGCCTGAAATAATGCATCTTTGGGAGTTTTACTCGAAACATATGCTTTTTTGATCTTGCAAATGCAAAAAGTAATTTTTTACTCAATATGACTATAATAGTCTTAGAATCCTGAGATAATGCGAAAAAAGCAATAAAAATGTATTCACACATAACTTCTAAACAACACATGCAAAATGGCTAATAATGCCTAGAGATATGTTTTTATGTTAGTTGTACTAGAAAAATGATCTTTTGTAATGTTTGCAAAGACACAAGTTAGTTTTTTTATTCAATATAACAGTGTAACTGTCATACTAAATATGAAAGGTTTATAATCATAACTCCAAAACCAAAAATGAAATTTGTATTAAAAAGCCTTTAATATTGAATTCATGCAAGTTTTAGCAGAATCAGGTATTTTGGAAAGAATCACAAATACAAATATTAGATTTTACTGGCCTCATATTGGTCACACTCAAAATGACAGTTTTTGAAACATAACTCCAAAAATACACATGCAAAATGTCTAATAATGCCTGAAGAAATGCATCTTCGAGAGTTTTCCTGAAAAAAAAAACATTTGGTAAGGTTTGCAAAAACAAAATTTGATTTGTTACTCAATTTGACAGTAATGTACTTAGAATCCTGAGATAATGCGAAAAAAGCAATACAAATGTATTCAAACATCATTCCTAATCCAAAGGTGCAAAATGTCTAAAAATGCCTGTGATATTGAATATATGTGAGTTTCACTAGATACAGTTGTTTTTCAATGGTTTGCAAATACAAAAATGAGGTTTTACTCAATATGACTGTATACTGTAACACTCAATATGACAGTTATTTAAACATAACTCCTACACCACACAAGAAAAATGGCTAATAATGCCTGAAATAATACATCTTTGGGAGTTTTACTTGAAACATATGCTTTTTTAAATCTTGCAAATGCAAAAAGTAGTTTTTTACTCAATATGACTATAATAGTCTTAGAATCCTGAGATAATGCGAAAAAATCAATAAAAATGTATTCACACATAACTTCTAAACAACACATGCAAAATGGCCAATAATACCTAGAGATATGTTTTTTTGTTAGTTGTACTAGAAAAAGGATCTTTTGTAAGGTTTGCAAAGACACAAGTTAGTTTTTTTCTTCAATATAACAGTGTAACTGTCATACTAAATATGAAAGGTTTATAATCATAACTCCAAAACCAAATATGAAATTTGTCTTAAAAAGCCTTCAATGTTGAATTTATGTAAGTTTTAGCAGAATCAGGTATTTTGGAAAGAATCACAAATACAAATATTAGATTTTACTGGCCTCATATTGGTCACACTCAAAATGACAGTTTTTGAAACATAACTCCAAAAATACACATGCAAAATGTCTAATAATGCCTGAAGAAATGCATCTTCGAGAGTTTTCCTGAAAAAAAAAACATTTGGTAAGGTTTGCAAAAACAAAATTTGATTTGTTACTCAATTTGACAGTAATGTACTTAGAATCCTGAGATAATGCGAAAAAAGCAATAAAAATGTATTCAAACATAATTCCTAATCCAAACGTGCAAAATGTCTAAAAATGCCTGTGATATTGAATACATGTGAGTTTTACTAGATACAGTTGTTTTTCAATGGTTTGCAAATACAAAAATGAGGTTTTACTCAATATGACTGTATACTGTAACACTCAATATGACAGTTATTTAAACATAACTCCTACACCACACAAGAAAAATGGCTAATAATGCCTGAAATAATGCATCTTTGGGAGTTTTACTCGAAACATATGCTTTTTTAAATCTTGCAAATGCAAAAAGTAGTTTTTTACTCAATATGACTATAATAGTCTTAGAATCCTGAGATAATGCGAAAAAAGCAATAAAAATGTATTCAAACATAACTTCTAAACAACATATGCAAAATGGCTAATAATGCCTGGAGATCTGTTTTTTTGTTAGTTGTACTAGAAAAATGATCTTTTGTAAGGTTTGCAAAGACACAAGTTAGTTTTTTTGTTCAATATAACAGTGTAACTGTCATACTAAATATGAAAGGTTTATAATCATAACTCCAAAACCAAATATGAAATTTGTCTTAAAAAGCCTTCAATATTGAATTTATGTGAGTTTTAGCAGAATCAGGTATTTTGGAAAGAATCACAAATACAAATATAAGTTTTTACTGGCCTCATATTGGTCAAACTCAAAATGACAGTTTTTGAAACATAACTGCAAAAATACACATGCAAAATGTCTAATAATGCCTGAAGAAATGCATATTCGAGAGTTTTCCCGAAAAAAAAAACATTTCTAAGACTATTATAGTCATATTGAGTAAAAAACTACTTTTTGCATTTGCAAGATTTAAAAAAGCATATGTTTCGAGTAAAACTCCCAAAGATGCATTATTTCAGGCATTATTAGCCATTTTTCATGTGTGGTGTAGGAGTTATGTTTAAATAACTGTCATATTGAGTGTTACAGTATACAGTCATATTGAGTAAAACCTAATTTTTGTATTTGCAAATCATTGAAAAACAACTGTATCTAGTAAAACTCACATATATTCAATATCATAGGCATTTTTATATATACAAGTCGAGCGGGGCTAAAAACAAAGCAGAAGGCTAATCCCCACAGAACACCACTTCCCTCCACCCTGAAGACGGATTTAGATGGAAAATGCGAGACTACTGGTCTGGGTAAGGAGTCAGTTAAATTAGAACAAGTTTTTTCTGCTTTGAGTGTTTCAGAGTTGGACATGTGTTTTACTGAGGTGGCTAACTATGATGCGTGCAGTTTATCAAAGCAACAAACAAACAATCGGAAAATCCACCTTACTGAGGTGGCTAACTATGATGCGTGCAGTTTATCAAAGCAACAAACAAACAATCGGAAAATCCCCGTTACTGAGGAGGCTAACCATGATGTGTGCAGTTTATCAAAGCAACAATCAAACAATCGGAACATTCCCGTCGTATCAATTCCTAGATATGGTCGTAATTATACTGAATGCACTGGGCATAATAAACACAACATTATTAATATTGCTACTACGGATAATTTGATCAAAAATTCCCTAAAACAGCCCACTACCTATAATGTAGGTTTTTTAAACATAAGATCATTGTCTCCCAAAACGTTGTTAGTTAATGATATTATTAGAGACAACAATCTTAACGTCATCGGTCTCAGCGAAACCTGGCTTAAACCAAACGACTTTTTTGCGCTAAATGAGGCATGTCCTCCTAACTTTACACATGCGCATATTGCCCGTCCGCTTAAAAGGGTTGGGGGGGTCGCACTAATATACAACGAAAACTTTAACCTTAGTCCTTACATAAATAATAAATATAAATCGTTTGAGGTGCTTACTATGAGGTCTGTCACACCGCTGCCTCTACACCTGGCTGTTATCTACCGCCCCCCAGGGCCCTGTTCGGACTTTATCAATGAATTCTCAGAGTTCGTTGCTGATCTAGTGACACACGCCGATAATATAATCATAATGGGGGACTTTAATATCCATATGAATACCCCATCGGACCCACGGTGCGTAGCGCTCCAGAGTATAATTGATAGCTGTGGTCTCACACAAATAATAAATGAACCCACGCATCGCAACGGTAATACGATAGACCTAGTGCTTGTCAGGGGTATCACCGCTTCCAAAGTTACGATACTCCCGTATACTAAAGTATTGTCCGATCATTACCTTATAAAATTCGAGGTTCAGACGCATGTTCGTCAAACTAATAATAATAATAACTGCTATAGCAGCCGCAACATTAATACGGCCACAACGACAACTCTTGCTGACCTACTGCCCTCGGTAATGGCACCATTCCCAAAGTATGTGGGCTCTATTGATAACCTCACTAACAACTTTAACGACGCCCTGCGCGAAACCATTGATAACATAGCACCACTAAAGTTAAAAAAGGCTCCAAAAAAGCGCACCCCGTGGTTTACAGAAGAAACTAGAGCTCAGAAATTATTATGCAGAAAGCTGGAACGCAAATGGCGCACGACTAAACTTGAGGTGCACCATCAAGCATTTAGTGATGGTTTAATAACTTATAAACGCATGCTTACCTTAGCTAAAGCTAATTATTACTCAAATCTCATCCACCGTAATAAAAACGATCCTAAATTTTTGTTTAGTACGGTAGCATCGCTAACCCAACAAGGGACTCCTTCCAGTAGCTCCACCCACTCAGCTGATGACTTTATGCAATTCTTTAGTAAGAAAATTGAAGTCATTAGAAAGGAGATTAAAGACAATGCGTCCCAGCTACAACGGGGTTCTATTAACACTGACACGATTGTATATACGGCGGATACTGCCCTCCAAAATAGTTTCTCTCGTTTTGAGGAAATAACATTAGAGGAATTGTTACAACGTGTAAATGGAATAAAACAAACAACATGTTTACTTGACCCTCTTCCTGGGAAACTGATCAAGGAGCTCTTTGTATTATTAGGTCCATCAGTGCTAAATATTATAAACTTATCACTTTCCTCGGGCACTGTTCCCCTAGCATTCAAAAAAGCGGTTATTCATCCTCTTCTTAAAAGACCTAACCTCGATCCTGACCTCATGGTAAACTACCGACCGGTGTCTCACCTTCCCTTTATTTCAAAAATCCTCGAAAAAATTGTTGCGGAGCAGTTAAATGAACACTTAGCGTCTAACAATCTATGTGAAACCTTTCAATCCGGTTTCAGGGCAAATCACTCGACGGAGACAGCCCTCGCAAAAATGACTAATGATCTATTGCTAACGATGGATTCTGATGCGTCATCTATGTTGCTGCTCCTCGATCTTAGCGCTGCTTTCGATACCGTCGATCATAATATTTTATTAGAACGTATCAAAACACGAATTGGTATGTCAGACTTAGCCCTGTCTTGGTTTAACTCTTATCTTACTGATAGGATGCAGTGTGTCTCCCATAACAATGTGACCTCGGACTACGTTAAGGTAACGTGTGGAGTTCCCCAGGGTTCGGTCCTTGGCCCTGCACTCTTCAGCATCTACATGCTGCCGCTAGGTGACATCATACGCAAATACGGTGTTAGCTTTCACTGTTATGCTGATGACACCCAACTCTACATGCCCCTAAAGCTGACCAACACGCCGGATTGTAGTCAGCTGGAGGCGTGTCTTAATGAAATTAAACAATGGATGTCCGCTAACTTTTTGCAACTCAACGCCAAAAAAACGGAAATGCTGATTATCGGTCCTGCTAGACACCGAACTCTATTTAATAATACAACTCTAACATTTGACAACCAAACAATTAAACAAGGCGACACGGTAAAGAATCTGGGTATTATCTTCGACCCAACTCTCTCCTTTGAGGCACACATTAAAAGCGTTACTAAAACGGCCTTCTTTCATCTCCGTAATATCGCTAAAATTCGCTCCATTCTGTCCACTAAAGACGCTGAGATCATTATCCATGCGTTTGTTACGTCTCGCCTCGACTACTGTAACGTATTATTTTCGGGTCTCCCCATGTCTAGCATTAAAAGATTACAGTTGGTACAAAATGCGGCTGCTAGACTTTTGACAAGAACAAGAAAGTTTGATCACATTACGCCTGTACTGGCTCACCTGCACTGGCTTCCTGTGCACTTAAGATGTGACTTTAAGGTTTTACTACTTACGTATAAAATACTACACGGTCTAGCTCCATCCTATCTTGCCGATTGTATTGTACCATATGTCCCGGCAAGAAATCTGCGTTCAAAGGACTCCGGCTTGTTGGTGATTCCCAAGGCCCAAAAAAAGTCTGCGGGCTATAGAGCGTTTTCCGTTCGGGCTCCAGTACTCTGGAATGCCCCTCCCGGTAACAGTTCGAGATACCACCTCAGTAGAAGCATTTAAGTCTCACCTTAAAACTCATTTGTATACTGTAGCCTTTAAATAGACTCCCTTTTTGGACCAGTTGATCTGCTGTTTCTTTTCTTTTTCTTCTATGTCCCACTCTCCCCTGTGGAGGGGGTCCGGTCCGATCCGGTGGCCATGTACTGCTTGCCTGTGTATCGGCTGGGGACATCTCTGCGCTGCTGATCCGCCTCCGCTTGGGATGGTTTCCTGGTGGCTCCGCTGTGAACGGGACTCTCGCTGCTGAGTTGGACCCGCTTTGGACTGGACTCTTGCGACTGTGTTGGATCCATTGTGGATTGAACTTTCACAGTATCATGTTAGACCCGCTCGACATCCATTGCTTTCCTCCTCTCTAAGGTTCTCATAGTCATTATTGTCACAGACGTCCCACTGGATCATTATTGTCACCGATGTCCCACTGGGTGTGAGTTTTCCTTGCCCTTATGTGGGCTTACCGAGGATGTCGTGGTGGTTTGTGCAGCCCTTTGAGACACTAGTGATTTAGGGCTATATAAGTAAACATTGATTGATTGATTGATTGATTGATTTTTAAACATTTAGCACGTTTGGATTAGGAATTATGTTTGAATACATTTTTATTGCTTTTTTCGCATTATCTCAGGATTCTAAGAACATTACTGTCAAATTGAGTAACAAATCAAATTTTGTTTTTGCAAACCTTACCAAATGTTTTTTTTTTCAGGAAAACTCTCGAAGATGCATTTCTTCAGGCATTATTAGATATTTTGCATGTGTATTTTTGGAGTTATGTTTCAAAAACTGTCATTTTGAGTGTGACCAATATGAGGCCAGTAAAAACTTATATTTGTATTTGTGATTCTTTCCAAAATACCTGATTCTGCTAAAACTTACATAAATTCAATATTAAAGGTTTTTTAAGACAAATGTCATAATTGGTTTTGGAGTTATGATTATAAACCTTTCATATTTAGTATGACAGTTACACTGTTATATTGGAAAAAAAAACTAACTTATGTCTTTGCAAACCTTACAAAAGATCATTTTTCTAGTACAACTAACAAAAAAACATATCTCTAGGCATTATTAGCTATTTTGCATGTGTTTTTTAGAAGTTATGTTTGAATACATTTTTATTGCTTTTTTCGCATTATCTCAGGATTCTAAGACTATTATAGTCATATTGAGTAAAAAACTACTTTTTGCATTTGCAAGATTTAAAAAAGCATATGTTTCGAGTAAAACTTCCAAAGATGCATTATTTCAGGCATTATTAGCCATTTTTCATGTGTGGTGTAGGAGTTATGTTTAAATAACTGTCATATTGAGTGTTACAGTATACAGTCATATTGAGTAAAACCTCATTTTTGTGTTTTCAAACCATTGAAAAACAACTGTATCTAGTAAAACTCACATGTATTCAATATCACATACATTTTTAGACATTTTGCACGTTTGGATTAGGAATTATGTTTGATTACATTTTTATTGCTTTTTTCGCATTATCTCAGGATTCTAAGTACATTACTGTCAAATTGAGTAACAAATCAAATTTTGTTTTTGCAAACCTTACCAAATGTATTTTTTTTTTCAGGAAAACTCTCGAAGATGCATTTCTTCAGGCATTATTAGACATTTTGCATGTGTATTTTTGGAGTTATGTTTCAAAAACTGTCATTTTGAGTGTGACCAATATGAGGCCAGTAAAATCTAATATTTGTATTTGTGATTCTTTCCAAAATACTTGATTCTGCTAAAACTTACATAAATTCAATAATAAAGACTTTTTAAGACAAATGTCATATTTGGTTTTGGAGTTATGATTATAAACCTTTCATATTTAGTATGACAGTTACACTGTTATATTGAATAAAACAAACTAACTTCTGTCTTTGCAAACCTTACAAAAGATCATTTTTCTAGTACAACTAACAAAAAAAACATATTCCTAGGCATTATTAGCCATTTTGCATGTGTTGTTTAGAAGTTATGTTTGAATACATTTGTATTGCTTTTTTCGCATTATCTCAGGATTCTAAGACTATTATAGTCATATTGAGTAAAAAACTACTTTTTGCATTTGCAAGATTTAAAAAAGCATATGTTTCGAGTAAAACTCCCAAAGATGCATTATTTCAGGCATTATTAGCCATTTTTCATGTGTGGTGTAGGAGTTATGTTTAAATAACTGTCATATTGAGTGTTACAGTATACAGTCATATTGAGTAAAACCTCATTTTTGTATTTGCAAACCATTGAAAAACAACTGTATCTAGTAAAACTCACATGTATTCAATATCACAGGCATTTTTAGACATTTTGCACGTTTGGATTAGGAATTATGTTTGAATACATTTTTATTGCTTTTTTCGCATTATCTCAGGATTCTCAGTACATTACTGTCAAATTGAGTAACAAATCAAATTTTGTTTTTGCAAACCTTACCAAATGGTTTTTTTTCTGGAGAACTCTCGAAGATGCATTTCTTCAGGCATTATTAGACATTTTGCATGTGTATTTTTGGAGTTATGTTTCAAAAACTGTCATTTTGAGTGTGACCAATATGAGGCCAGTACAATCTAACATTTGTATTTGTGATTCATTCCAAAATACCTGATTCTGCTAAAACTTACATAAATTCAATATTAAAGGCTTTTTAAGACAAATGTCATATTTGGTTTTGGAGTTATGATTATAAACCTTTCATATTTAGTATGACAGTTACACTGTTATATTGGGAAAAAAAACTAACTTATGTCTTGGCAAACCTTACAAAAGATCATTTTTCTAGTACAACTAACAAAAAAACATATCTCTAGGTATTATTAGCCATTTCGCATGTGTTGTTTAGAAGTTATGTGTGAATACATTTTTATTGCTTTTTTCGCATTATCTCAGGATTCTAAGAATATTATAGTCATATTGAGTAAAAAACTACTTTTTGCATTTGCAAGATTTAAAAAAGCATATGTTTCGAGTAAAACTCCCAAAGATGCATTATTTCTGGCATTATTAGCCATTTTTCATGTGTGGTGTAGGAGTTATGTTTAAATAACTGTCATATTGAGTGTTACAGTATACAGTCATATTGAGTAAAACCTCATTTTTGTATTTGCAAACCATTGAAAAACAACTGTATCTAGTAAAACTCACATATATTCAATATCATAGGCATTTTTAGACATTTTGCACGTTTGGATTAGGAATTATGTTTGATTACATTTTTATTGCTTTTTTCGCATTATCTCAGGATTCTAAGTACATTACTGTCAAATTGAGTAACAAATCAAATTTTGCTTTTGCAAACCTTACCAAATGTTTTTTTTTTTCAGGAAAACTATCGAAGATGCATTTCTTCAGGCATTATTTGACATTTTGCATGTGCATTTTTGGAGTTATGTTTCAAAAACTGTCATTTTGAGTGTGACCAATATGAGGCCAGTAAAAACTTATATTTGTATTTGTGATTCTTTCCAAAATACCTGATTCTGCTAAAACTTACATAAATTCAATAATAAAGGATTTTTAAGACAAATGTCATATTTGGTTTTGGAGTTATGATTATAAACCTTTCATATTTAATATGACAGTTACACTGTTATATTGAATAAAAAAAATAACTTGTGTCTTTGCAAACCTTACAAAAGATCATTTTTCTGGTACAACTAACAAAAAAACATATCTCTAGGCATTATTAGCCATTTTGCATGTGTTGTTTAGAAGTTATGTTTGAATACATTTTTATTGCTTTTTTCGCATTATCTCAGGATTCTAAGACTATTATAGTCATATTGAGTAAAAAACTACTTTTTGCATTTGCAAGATTTAAAAAAGCATATGTTTCGAGTAAAACTCCCAAAGATGCATTATTTCAGGCATTATTAGCCATTTTTCATGTGTGGTGTAGGAGTTATGTTTAAATAACTGTCATATTGAGTGTTACAGTATACAGTCATATTGAGTAAAACCTCATTTTTGTATTTGCAAACCATTGAAAAACAACTGTATCTAGTAAAACTCACATGTATTCAATATCACAGGCATTTTTAGACATTTTGCACGTTTGGATTAGGAATTATGTTTGAATACATTTTTATTGCTTTTTTCGCATTATCTCAGGATTCTAAGTACATTACTGTCAAATTGAGTAACAAATCAAATTTTGTTTTTGCAAACCTTACCAAATGTTTTTTTTTTTCAGGAAAACTCTCGAAGATGCATTTTTTCAGGCATTATTAGACATTTTGCATGTGTATTTTTGGAGTTATGTTTCAAAAACTGTCATTTTGAGTGTGACCAATATGAGGCCAGTAAAAACGTATATTTGTATTTGTGATTCTTTCCAAAATACCTGATTTTGCTAAAACTTACATAAATTCAATATTAAAGGCTTTTTAAGACAAATGTCATAATTGGTTTTGGAGTTATGATTATAAACCTTTCATATTTAGTATGACAGTTACACTGTTATATTGGAAAAAAAACTAACTTGTGTCTTAGGAAACCTTACAAAAGATAATTTTTCTAGTACAACTAACAAAAAACATATCTCTAGGCATTATTAGCTATTTTGCATGTGTTTTTTAGAAGTTATGTTTGAATACATTTTTATTGCTTTTTTCGCATTATCTCAGGATTCTAAGACTATTATAGTCATATTGAGTAAAAAACTACTTTTTGCATTTGCAAGATTTAAAAAAGCATATGTTTCGAGTAAAACTCCCAAAGATGCATTATTTCAGGCATTATTAGCCATTTTTCTTGTGTGGTGTAGGAGTTATGTTTAAATAACTGTCATATTGAGTGTTACAGTATACAGTCATATTGAGTAAAACCTCATTTTTGTATTTGCAAACCATTGAAAAACAACTGTATCTAGTAAAACTCACATGTATTCAATATCAAATGCATTTTTAGACATTTTGCACGTTTGGATTAGGAATTATGTTTGAATACATTTTTATTGCTTTTTTCGCATTATCTCAGGATTCTAAGTACATTACTGTCAAATTGAGTAACAAATCAAATTTTGTTTTTGCAAACCTTACCAAATGTTTTTTTTTTTCAAGAAAACTCTCGAAAATGCATTTTTTCAGGCATTATTAGACATTTTGCATGTGTATTTTTGGAGTTATGTTTCAAAAACTGTCATTTTGAGTGTGACCAATATGAGGCCAGTAAAAACTTATATTTGTATTTGTGATTCTTTCCAAAATACCTGATTTTGCTAAAACTTACATAAATTCAATATTAAAGGCTTTTTAAGACAAATGTCATAATTGGTTTTGGAGTTATGATTATAAACATTTCATATTTAGTATGACAGTTACACTGTTATATTGGAAAAAAAACTAACTTGTGTCTTTGGAAACCTTACAAAAGATAATTTTTCTAGTACAACTAACAAAAAACATATCTCTAGGCATTATTAGCTATTTTGCATGTGTTTTTTAGAAGTTATGTTTGAATACATTTTTATTGCTTTTTTCGCATTATCTCAGGATTCTAAGACTATTATAGTCATATTGAGTAAAAAACTACTTTTTGCATTTGCAAGATTTAAAAAAGCATATGTTTCGAGTAAAACTCCCAAAGATGCATTATTTCAGGCATTATTAGCCATTTTTCTTGTGTGGTGTAGGAGTTATGTTTAAATAACTGTCATATTGAGTGTTACAGTATACAGTCATATTGAGTAAAACCTATTTTTGTATTTGCAAACCATTGAAAAACAACTGTATCTAGTAAAACTCACATGTATTCAATATCACAGGCATTTTTAGACATTTTGCACGTTTGGATTAGGAATTATGTCTGATTACATTTTTATTGCTTTTTTTGCATTATCTCAGGATTCTAAGGACATTACTGTCAAATTGAGTAACAAATCAGATTTTGTTTTTGCAAACCTTACCAAATGTTTTTTTTTTCCAGGAGAACTCTCGAAGATGCATTTCTTCAGGCATTATTAGACATTTTGCATGTGTATTTTTGGAGTTATGTTTCAAAAACTGTAATTTTGAGTGTGACCAATATGAGGCCAGTAAAATCTAATATTTGTATTTGTGATTCTTTCCAAAATTTCTGATTCTGCTAAAACTTACATGAATTCAATAATAAAGGCTTTTTAAGACAAATGTCATATTTGGTTTTGGAGTTATGATTATAAACCTTTCATATTAAGTATGACAGTTACACTGTTATATTGGAAAAAAAAATAACTTGTGTCTTTGCAAACATTACAAAAGATCATTTTTCTAGTACAACTAACAAAAAAACATATCCCTAGGCATTATTAGCTATTTTGCATGTGTTTTTTAGAAGTTATGTTTTAATACATTTTTATTGCTTTTTTCGCATTATCTCAGGATTCTAAGACTATTATAGTCATATTGAGTAAAAAACTACTTTTTGCATTTGCAAGATTTAAAAAAGCATATGTTTCGAGTAAAACTCCCAAAGATGCATTATTTCAGGCATTATTAGCCATTTTTCATGTGTGGTGTAGGAGTTATGTTTAAATAACTGTCATATTGAGTGTTACAGTATACAGTCATATTGAGTAAAATCTCATTTTTGTATTTGTAAACCATTGAAAAACAACTCTATCTAGTAAAACTCACATGTATTCAATATCAAATGCATTTTTAGACATTTTGCACGTTTGGATTAGGAATTATGTTTGAATACATTTTTATTGCTTTTTTCGCATTATCTCAGGATTCTAAGTACATTACTGTCAAATTGAGTAACAAATCAAATTTTGTTTTTGCAAACCTTACCAAATGTTTTTTTTTTTCAGGAAAACTCTCGAAGATGCATTTTTTCAGGCATTATTAGACATTTTGCATGTGTATTTTTGGAGTTATGTTTAAAAAACTGTCATTTTGAGTGTGACCAATATGAGGCCAGTAAAGTCTAATATTTGTATTTGTGATTCTTTCCAAAATACCTGATTCTGCTAAAACTTACATAAATTCAATAATAAAGGCTTTTTAAGACGAATGTCATATTTGGTTTTGGAGTTATGATTATAAACCTTTCATATTTAGTATGACAGATACACTGTTATATTGAATAAAAAAAACTAACTTCTGTCTTTGCAAACCTTACAAAAGATCATTTTTCTAGTACAACTAACAAAAAAACATATCTCTAGGCATTATTAGCCATTTTGCATGTGTTGTTTAGAAGTTATGTGTGAATACATTTTTATTGCTTTTTTCGCATTATCTCAGGATTCTAAGACTATTATAGTCATATTGAGTAAAAAACTACTTTTTGAATTTGCAAGATTTAAAAAAGCATATGTTTCGAGTAAAACTCCCAAAGATGCATTATTTCAGGCATTATTAGCCATTTTTCATGTGTGGTGTAGGAGTTATGTTTAAATAACTGTCATATTGAGTGTTACAGTATATAGTCATATTGAGTAAAACCTCATTTTTGTATTTGCAAACCATTGAAAAACAACTGTATCTAGTAAAACTCACATGTATTCAATATCATAGGCATTTTTAGAAATTTTGCACGTTTGGATTAGGAATTATGTTTGAATACGTTTTTATTGCTTTTTTCGCATTATCTCAGGATTCTAAGAACATTACAGTCAAATTGACCAACAAATCAAATTTTGTTTTTGCAAACCTTACCAAATGGTTTTTTTTTCAGGAAAACTCTCGAAGATGCATTTCTTCAGGCATTATTAGACATTTTGCATGTGTATTTTTGGAGTTATGTTTCAAAAACTGTCATTTTGAGTGTGACCAATATGAGGCCAGTAAAAACTTATATTTGTATTTGTGATTCTTTCCAAAATACCTGATTCTGCTAAAACCTACATAAATTCAATATTAAAGGCTTTTTAAGACAAATGTCATAATTGGTTTTGGAGTTATGATTATAAACCTTTCATATTTAGTCAGACAGTTACACTGTTATATTGGGGAAAAAAACTAACTTGTGTCTTTGCAAACCTTACAAAAGATCATTTTTCTAGTACAACTAACCAAAATACATATCTCTAGGCATTATTAGCCATTTTGCATTTGTTGTTTAGAAGTTATGTTTGAATACATTTTTATTGCTTTTTTCGCATTATCTCAGGATTCTAAGACTATTATAGTCATATTGAGTAAAAAACTACTTTCTGCATTTGCAAGATTTAAAAAAGCATATGTTTCGAGTAAAACTCCCAAAGATGCATTATTTCAGGCATTATTAGCCATTTTTCATGTGTGGTGTAGGAGTTATGTTTAAATAACTGTCATATTGAGTGTTACAGTATACAGTCATATTGAGTAAAACCTCATTTTTGTATTTGCAAACCATTGAAAAACAACTGTATCTAGTAAAACTCACATGTATTCAATATCACAGTTATTTTTAAACATTTTACAGGTTTGGATTAGGAATTATGTTTGAATACATTTTTATTGCTTTTTTCGCATTATCTCAGGATTCATTACTGTACATTACTGTCAAATTGAGTAACAAATCAAATTTTGTTTTTGCAAACCTTACCAAATGTTTTTTTTTTCAGGAAAACTCTCAAAGATGCATTTCTTCAGGCATTATTAGACATTTTGCATGTGTATTTTTGGAGTTATGTTTCAAAAACTGTCATTTTGAGTGTGACCAATATGAGGCCCGTAAAATCTAACATTTGTATTTGTGATTCTTTCCAAAATACCTGATTCTGCTACAACTTACATAAATTCAATATTAAAGGCTTTTTAAGACAAATGTCATATTTGGTTTTGGAGTTATGATTATAAACCTTTCATATTTAGTATGACAGTTACACTGTTATATTGGAAAAAAAAACTAACTTATGTCTTTGCAAACCTTACAAAAGATCATTTTTCTAGTACAACTAACAAAAAAACATATCTCTAGGCATTATTAGCCATTTTGCATGTGTTGTTTAGAAGTTATGTGTGAATACATTTTTATTGCCTTTTTCGCATTATCTCAGGATTCTAAGAATATTATAGTCATATTGAGTAAAAAACTACTTTTTGCATTTGCAAGATTTAAAAAAGCATATGTTTCGAGTAAAACTCCCAAAGATGCATTATTTTTGGCATTATTAGCCATTTTTCATGTGTGGTGTAGGAGTTATGTTTAAATAACTGTCATATTGAGTGTTACAGTATACAGTCATATTGAGTAAAACCTCATTTTTGTATTTGCAAACCATTGAAAAACAACTGTATCTAGTAAAACGCACATATATTCAATATCATAGGCATTTTAGACATTTTGCACGTTTGGATTAGGAATTATGTTTGAATACATTTTTATTGCTTTTTTCGCATTATCTCAGGATTCTAAGAACATTACTGTCAAATTGAGTAACAAATCAAATTTTGTTTTTGCAAACCTTACCAAATGTTTTTTTTTTTCAGGAAAACTCTCGAAGATGCATTTCTTCAGGCATTATTTGACATTTTGCATGTGTATTTTTGGAGTTATGTTTCAAAAACTGTCATTTTGAGTGTGACCAATATGAGGCCAGTAAAAACTTATATTTGTATTTGTGATTCTTTCCAAAATACCTGATTCTGCTAAAACTTACATAAATTCAATAATAAAGGATTTTTAAGACAAATGTCATATTTGGTTTTGGAGTTATGATTATAAACCTTTCATATTTAATATGACAGTTACACTGTTATATTGAATAAAAAAAATAACTTCTGTCTTTGCAAACCTTACAAAAGATCATTTTTCTAGTACAACTAACAAAAAAACATATGTCTAAGCATTATTAGCCATTTTGCATGTGTTGTTTAGAAGTTATGTTTGAATACATTTTTATTGCTTTTTTCGCATTATCTCAGGATTCTAAGAATATTATAGTCATATTGAGTAAAAAACTACTTTTTGCATTTGCAAGATTTAAAAAAGCATATGTTTCGAGTAAAACTCCCAAAGATGCATTATTTCAGGCATTATTAGCCATTTTTCATGTGTGGTGTAGGAGTTATGTTTAAATAACTTTCATATTGAGTGTTACAGTATACAGTCATATTGAGTAAAACCTCATTTTTGTACTTGCAAACCATTGAAAAACAACTGTATCTAGTAAAACTCACATGTATTCAATATCACAGGCATTTTTAGACATTTTGCACGTTTGGATTAGGAATTATGTTTGATTACATTTTTATTGCTTTTTTCACATTATCTCAGGATTCTAAGTACATTATTGTCAAATTGAGTAACAAATCAAATTTTGATTTTGCAAACCTTACCAAATGTTTTTTTTTCAGGAAAACTCTCGAGGATGCATTTCTTCAGGCATTATTAGACATTTTGCATTTGTATTTTTGGAGTTATGTTTCAAAAACTGTCATTTTGAGTGTGACCAATATGAGGCCAGTAAAATCTAATATTTGTATTTGTGATTCTTTCCAAAATACCTGATTCTGCTAAAACTTACATAAATTCAATAATAAAGGCTTTTTAAGACAAATGTCATATTTGGTTTTGGAGTTATGATTATAAACCTTTCATGTTTAGTATGACAGTTACACTGTTATATTGGAAAGAAAAACTAACTTCTGTCTTTGCAAACCTTACAAAAGATCATTTTTCTAGTACAACTAACAAAAAAACATATCTCTGGGCATTATTAGCCATTTTGCATGTGTTGTTTAGAAGTTATGTGTGAATACATTTTTATTGCTTTTTTCGCATTATCTCAGGATTCTAAGACTATTATAGTAATATTGAGTAAAAAACTACTTTTTGCATTTGCAAGATTTAAAAAAGCATATGTTTCGAGTAAAACTCCCAAAGATGCATTATTTCTGTCATTATTAGCCATTTTTCATGTGTGGTGTAGGAGTTATGTTTAAATAACCGTCATATTGAGTGTTACAGTATACAGTCATATTGAGTAAAACCTCATTTTTGTATTTGTAAACCATTGAAAAACAACTGTATCTAGTAAAACTCACATGTATTCAATACCATAGGCATTTTTAGACATTTTGCACGTTTGGATTAGGAATTATGTTTGAATACATTTTTATTGCTTTTTTCGCATTATCTCAGGATTCTAAGAACATTACTGTCAAATTGAGTAACAAATCAAATTTTGTTGTTGCAAACCTTACCAAATGTTTTTTTTTTCAGGAAAACTCTCGAAGATGCATTTCTTCAGGCATTATTAGACATTTTGCATGTGTATTTTTGGAGTTATGTTTCAAAAACTGTCATTTTGAGTGTGACCAATATGAGGCCAGTAAAAACTTATATTTGTATTTGTGATTCTTTCCAAAATACCTGATTCTGCTAAAACTTACATTCATTCAATATTAAAGGCTTTTTGAGACAAATGTCATAATTGGTTTTGGAGTTATGATTATAAACCTTTCATATTTAGTAAGACAGTTATACTGTTAAATTGGAAAAAAAACTAACTTGTGTCTTTGGAAACCTTACAAAAGATCATTTTTCTAGTACAACTAACAAAAAAACATATCTCTAGGCATTATTAGCTATTTTGCATGTGTTTTTTAGAAGTTATGTTTGATTACATTTTTATTGCATTCTATCTCACAGCTATTTTTAGACATTTTGCACGTTTGGATTAGGAATTATGTTAGAATACATTTGTATTGCTTTTTTCGCAATATCTCAGGATTCTAAGTACAATACTGTAAATTTGAGTAACAAATCAAATTTTGTTTTTGCAAACCTTACCAAATTTTTTTTTCTAGGAAACTCTCGAAGATGCATTTCTTCAGGCATTATTAGACATTTTGCATGTGTATTTTTGGAGTTATGTTTCAAAAACTGTCATTTTGAGTGTGACCAATATGCGGCCAGTAAAATCTAATATTTGTTTTTGTGATTCTTTCCAAAATACCTGATTCTGCAAAAACTTACATAAATTCAATATTAAAGGCTTTTTAAGACAAATGTCATATTTGGTTTTGGAGTTATGATTATAAACCTTTCATATTTAGTATGACAGTTATACTGTTATATTGAATAAAAAAACTAACTTGTGTCTTTGCAAACCTTACAAATATCATTTTTCTAGTACAACTAACAAAAAAACATATCTCTAGGCATTATTAGCCATTTTGCATGTGTTGTTTAGAAGTTATGTTTGAATACATTTTTATTGCTTTTTTCGCATTATCTCAGGATTCTAAGACTATTATAGTCATATTGAGTAAAAAACTACTTTTTGCATTTGCAAGATTTAAAAAAGCATATGTTTCGAGTAAAACTCCCAAAGATGCATTATTTCAGGCATTATTAGCCATTTTTCATGTGTGGTGTAGGAGTTATGTTTAAATAACTGTCATATTGAGTGTTACAGTATACAGTCATATTGAGTAAAACCTCATTTTTGTATTTGCAAACCATTGAAAAACAACTGTATCTAGTAAAACTCACATGTATTCAATATCAAATGCATTTTTAGACATTTTGCACGTTTGGATTAGGAATTATGTTTGAATACATTTTTATTGTTTTTTTCGCATTATCTCAGGATTCTAAGTACATTACTGTCAAATTGAGTAACAAATCAAATTTTGCTTTTGCAAACATTACCAAATGTTTTTTTTTTTTTTCAGGAAAACTCTCGAAGATGCATTTCTACAGGCATTATTAGACATTTTGCATGTGTATTTTTGGAGTTATGTTTCAAAAACTGTCATTTTGAGTGTGACCAATATGAGGCCAGTAAAATCTAATATTTGTATTTGTGATTCTTTTCAAAATACCTGATTCTGCTAAAACTTACATAAATTCAATATTAAAGGCTTTTTAAACCTTTCATATTTAGTATGACAGTTACACTGTTATATTGGAAAAAAAACTAACTTGTGTCTTTGCAAACCTTACAAAAGATCATTTTTCTAGTACAGCTAACAAAAAAACATATCTCTAGGCATTATTAGCTATTTTGCATGTGTTTTTTAGAAGTTATGTTTGAATACATTTTTATTGCTTTTTTCGCATTATCTCAGGATTCTAAGAATATTATAGTCATATTGAGTAACAAATCAAATTTTGTTTTTGCAAACCTTACCAAATGTTTTTTTTTTCAGGAAAACTCTCGAAGATGCATTTCTTAAGGCATTATTAGACATATTGCATTTGTATTTTTGGAGTTATGTTTCAAAAACTGTCATTTTGAGTGTGACCAATATGAGGCCAGTAAAATCTAATATTTGTATTTGTGATTCTTTCCAAAATACCTGATTCTGCTAAAACTTACATAAATTCAATAATAAAGGCTTTTTAAGACAAATGTCATATTTGGTTTTGGAGTTATGATTATAAACCTTTCATATTTAGTATGACAGCTACACTGTTATATTGAATAAAAAAACTAACTTCTGTCCTTGCAAACCTTACAAACGATCATTTTTCTAGTACAACTAACCAAAATACATATCTCTAGGCATTATTAGCCATTTTGCATGTGTTGTTTAGAAGTTATGTTTGAATACATTTTTATTGCTTTTTTCGCATTATCTCAGGATTCTAAGATTATTCTAGTCATATTGAGTAAAAATCTACTTTTTGCATTTGCAAGATTTAAAAAAGCATATGTTTCGAGTTAAACTCTCAAAGATGCATTATTTCTGGCATTATTAGCCATTTTTCATGTGTGGTGTAGGAGTTATGTTTAAATAACTGTCATATTGAGTGTTACAGTATACAGTCATATTAAGTAAAACCTCATTTTTGTATTTGCAAACCATTGAAAAACAACTGTATCTAGTAAAACTCACATGTATTCAATATCATAAGCATTTTTAGTCATTTTGCATGTTTGGATTAGGAATTATGTTTGAATACATTTTTATTGCTTTTTTCGCATTATCTCAGGATTCTAAGAACATTACTGTCAAATTGAGTATCAAATCAAATTTTGTTTTTGCAAACCTTACCAAATGTTTTTTTTTTCAGGAAAACTCTCGAAGATGCATTTCTTCAGGCATTATTAGACATTTTGCATGTGTATTTTTGGAGTTATGTTTCAAAAACTGTCATTTTGAGTGTGACCAATATGAGGCCAGTAAAAACTTATATTTGTATTTGTGATTCTTTCCAAAATACCTGATTCTGCTAAAACTTATATAAATTCAATATTAAAGGCTTTTTAAGACAAATGTCATATTTGGTTTTGGAGTTATGATTATAAACCTTTCATATTTAGTCAGACAGTTACACTGTTATATTGGAAAAAAAAACTAACTTGTGTCTTTGCAAACCTTACAAAAGATAATTTTTCTAGTACAACTAACCAAAATACATATCTCTAGGCATTATTAGCTATTTTGCATGTGTTTTTTAGAAGTTATGTTTGAATACATTTTTATTGCTTTTTTCGCATTATCTCAGGATTCTAAGACTATTATAGTCATATTGAGTAAAAAACTACTTTTTGCATTTGCAAGATTTAAAAAAGCATATGTTTCGAGTAAAACTCCCAAAGATGCATTATTTCAGGCATTATTAGCCATTTTTGATGTGTGGTGTAGGAGTTATGTTTAAATAACTGTCATATTGAGTGTTACAGTATACAGTCATATTGAGTAAAACCTCATTTTTGTATTTGCAAACCATTGAAAAACAACTGTATCTATTAAAACTCACATGTATTCAATATCATAAGCATTTTTAGTCATTTTGCATGTTTGGATTAGGAATTATGTTTGATTAAATTTTTATTGCTTTTTTCGCATTATCTCAGGATTCTAAGTACATTACTGTCAAATTGAGTAACAAATAAAATTTTGTTTTTGCAAACCTTACCAAATGTTTTTTTTTCCAGGAGAACTCTCGAAGATGCATTTCTTCAGGCATTATTAGACATTTTGCATGTGTATTTTTGGAGTTATGTTTCAAAAACTGTCATTTTGAGTGTGACCAATATGAGGCCAGTAAAATCTAATATTTGTATTTGTGATTCTTTCCAAAATACCTGATTCTGCTAAAACTTACATAAATTCAATAATAAAGGCTTTTTAAGACAAATGTCATATTTGGTTTTGGAGTTATGATTATAAACCTTTCATATTTAGTATGACAGTTACACTGTTATATTGAATAAAAAAACTGACTTCTGTCCTTGCAAACCTTACAAAAGATCATTTTTCTAGTACAACTAACCAAAATACATATCACTAGGCAATATTAGCTATTTTACATGTGTTTTTTAGAAGTTATGTTTGAATACATTTTTATTGCTTTTTTCGCAATATCTCAGGATTCTAAGACTATTATAGTCATATTGAGTAAAAAACTACTTTTTGCATTTGCAAGATTTAAAAAAGCATATGTTTCGAGTAAAACTCCCAAAGATGCATTATTTCAGGCATTATTAGCCATTTTTGATGTGTGGTGTAGGAGTTATGTTTAAATAACTGTCATATTGAGTGTTACAGTATACAGTCATATTGAGTAAAACCTCATTTTTGTATTTGCAAACCATTGAAAAATAACTGTATCTAGTAAAACTCACATGTATTCAATATCACAGGCATTTTTAGACATTTTGCACGTTTGGATTAGGAATTATGTTTGATTACATTTTTATTGCTTTTTTCACATTATCTCAGGATTCTAAGTACATTACTGTCAAATTGAGTAACAAATCAAATTTTGTTTTTGCAAACCTTACCAAATGGTTTTTTTTCCAGGAGAACTCTCGATGATGCATTTCTTCAGGCATTATTAGACATTTTGCATGTGTATTTTTGGAGTTATGTTTCAAAAACTGTCATTTTGAGTGTGACCAATATAAGGCCAGTAAAAACTTATATTTGTATTTGTGATTCTTTTCAAAATACCTGATTCTGCTAAAACTTACATAAATTCAATATTAAAGGCTTTTTAAGACAAATGTCATATTTGGTTTTGGAGTTATGATTATAAACCTTTCATATTTAGTCAGACAGTTACACTGTTATATTTGAAAAAAAAACTAACTTGTGTCTTTGCAAACCTTACAAAAGATCATTTTTCTAGTACAACTAACCAAAATACATATCTCTAGGCATTATTAGCTATTTTACATGTGTTTTTTAGAAATTATGTTTGAATACATTTGTATTGCTTTTTTCGCAATATCTCAGGATTCTAAGACTATTATAGTCATATTGAGTAAAAAACTACTTTTTGCATTTGCAAAATTTAAAAAAGCATATGTTTCGAGTAAAACTCCCAAAGATGCATTATTTCAGGCATTATTAGCCATTTTTCATGTGTGGTGTAGGAGTTATGTTTAAATAACTGTCATATTGAGTGTTACAGTATACAGTCATATTGAGTTAAACCTCATTTTTGTATTTGCAAACCATTGAAAAACCACTGTATCTAGTAAAACTCACATGTATTCAATATCATAGGCATTTTTAGTCATTTTGCACGTTTGGATTAGGAATTATGTTTGAATACATTTTTTTTGCTTTTTTCGCATTATCTCAGGATTCTAAGAACATTACTGTCAAATTGAGTAACAAATCAAATTTTGTTTTTGCAAACCTTACCAAATGTTTTTTTTTCAGGAAAACTCTCGAAGATGCATTTCTTCAGGCATTATTTGACATTTTGCATGTGTATTTTTGGAGTTATGTTTCAAAAACTGTCATTTTGAGTGTGACCAATATGAGGCCAGTAAAAACTTATATTTGTATTTGTGATTCTTTCCAAAATACCTGATTCTGCTAAAACTTACATAAATTCAATATTAAAGGCTTTTTAAGACAAATGTCATAATTGGTTTTTGAGTTATGATTATAAACCTTTCATATTTAGTATGACAGTTATACTGTTATATTGGAAAAAAAACTAACTTGTGTCTTTGGAAACCTTACAAAAGATCATTTTTTCTAGTACAACTAACAAAAAAACATATCTCTAGGCATTATTAGCTATTTTGCATGTGTTTCAAACTCGTTTGCACTTGCACTTGCATGGCTTAATATTTGAGACAAGCATATGCTACTGGCAGGATCAAGTGCCAGCTCGCACTGCCTCAAGTGTGGAAACCTGGTGAAGGTGGCCTCCATTCAGCACAAACAAAACCCCTAAAGAGAACATACACAACTATGCAAACACTTGAACGCCACATTTCAACGTACACCTTTCCATGTTTAAGTAAAATACATTTTAGATGCCTGCTAAACTAATTGTCAGTTATCTGTGCTATGTCTTAAAATATTATTTAAAAAAAAAAAAAAGTACAAAATGTCTGGTGTGTTAAAGGAGGTGCTTTTTTGTTGCACCCATTAACGTATTTATATATTTTTTTGTATTTGGAAGTTTGACATCTGACAGTTTTCCTTCCTCCCACGCCACTTTGGTCTCCTCAGCATAACGGAAGTGTTCAGGATGTTTGAATACATTTTTATTGCTTTTTTCGCATTATCTCAGGATTCTAAGACTATTATAGTCATATTGAGTAAAAAACTACTTTTTGCATTTGCAAGATTTAAAAAAGCATATGTTTCGAGTAAAACTCCCAAAGATGCATTATTTCAGGCATTATTAGCCATTTTTCATGTGTGGTGTAGGAGTTATGTTTAAATAACTGTCATATTGAGTGTTACAGTATATGCTTTTTTCGCATTATCTCAGGATTCTAAGAACATTACTGTCAAATGAGTAACAAATCAAATTATGTTTTTGCAAACCTTACCAAATGTTTTTTTTTTTCAGGAAAACTCTCGAAGATGCATTTCTTCAGGCATTATTAGACATTTTGCATGTGTATTTTTGGAGTTATGTTTCAAAAACTGTCATTTTGAGTGTGACCAACATTAAGCCAGTAAAAACTTATATTTGTATTTGTGATTCTTTCCAAAATACCTGATTCTGCTAAAACTTACATAAATTCAATATTAAAGGCTTTTTAAGACAAACGTCATATTTGGTTTTGGAGTTATGATTATAAACCTTTCATATTTAGTATGACAGTTACACTGTTATATTGAATAAAAAAACTAACTTCTGTCATTGCAAACCTTACAAAAGATCTTTTTTCTAGTACAACTAACAAAAAAACATATCTCTAGGCATTATTAGCCATTTTGCATGTGTTGTTTAGAAGTTATGTTTGAATACATTTTTATTGCTTTTTTCGCATTATCTCAGGATTCTAAGACTATTATAGTCATATTGAGTAAAAAACTACTTTTTGCATTTGCAAGATTTAAAAAAGCATATGTTTCGAGTAAAACTCCCAAAGATGCATTATTTCAGGCATTATTAGCCATTTTTCATGTGTGGTGTAGGAGTTATGTTTAAATAACTGTCATATTGAGTGTTACAGTATACAGTCATATTGAGTAAAACCTCATTTTTGTATTTGCAAACCATTGAAAAACAACTCTATCTAGTAAAACTCACATGTATTCAATATCACAGGCATTTTTAGACAGTTTGCACGTTTGGATTAGGAATTATGTTTGATTCCATTTTTATTGCTTTTTTCGCATTATCTCAGGATTCTAAGAACATTACTGTCAAATGAGTAACAAATCAAATTATGTTTTTGCAAACCTTACCAAATGTTTTTTTTTCAGGAAAACTCTCGATTATGCATTTCTTCAGGCATTATTAGACATTTTGCATGTGTATTTTTGGAGTTATGTTTCAAAAACTGTCATTTTGAGTGTGACCAACATTAAGCCAGTAAAAACTTATATTTGTATTTGTGATTCTTTCCAAAATACCTGATTCTGCTAAAACTTACATAAATTCAATAAAGGCTTTTTAAGACAAATGTCATATTTGGTTTTGGAGTTATGATTATAAACCTTTCATATTTAGTCAGACAGTTACACTGTTATATTGGAAAAAAAAACTAACTTGTGTCTTTGCAAACCTTACAAAAGATCTTTTTTCTAGTACAACTAACAAAAAAACATATCTCTAGGCATTATTAGCTATTTCGCATGTGTTTTTTAGAAGTTATGTTTGAATACATTTTTATTGCTTTTTTCGCATTATCTCAGGATTCTAAGACTATTATAGTCATATTGAGTAAAAAACTACTTTTTGCATTTGCAAGATTTAAAAAGCATATGTTTCGAGTAAAACTCCCAAAGATGCATTATTTCAGGCATTATTAGCCATTTTTCATGTGGGGTGTAGGAGTTATGTTTAAATAACTGTCATATTGAGTGTTACAGTATACAGTCATATTGAGTAAAACCTCATTTTTGTATTTGCAAACCATTGAAAATCAACTGTATCTAGTAAAACTCACATGTATTCAATATCATAGGCATTTTTAGACATTTTGCACGTTTGGATTAGGAATTATGTTTGAATACATTTTTATTGCTTTTTTCGCATTATCTCAGGATTCTAAGTACATTACTGTCAAAATGAGTAACAAATCAAATTTTGTTTTTGCAATCCTTACCAAATGTTTTTTTTTTTCAGGAAAACTCTCGAAGATGCATTTCCTCAGGCATTATTAGACATTTTGCATGTGTATTTTTGGAGTTATGTTTCAAAAACTGTCATTTTGAGTGTGACCAACATTAGGCCAGTAAAAACTTATATTTGTATTTGTGATTCTTTCCAAAATACCTGATTCTGCTAAAACTTACATAAATTCAATAATAAAGGCTTTTTAAGACAAATGTCATATTTGGTTTTGGAGTTATGATTATAAACCTTTCATATTTAGTATGACAGTTACACTGTTATATTGAATAAAAAAACTAACTTCTGTCTTTGCAAATCTTACAAAAGATAATTTTTCTAGTACGACTAACAAAAAAACATATCTCTAGGCATTATTAGCCATTTTGCATGTGTTGTTTAGAAGTTATGTGTGAATACATTTGTATTGCTTTTTTCGCATTATCTCAGGATTCTAAGACTATTATAGTCATATTGAGTAAAAAACTACTTTTTGCATTTGCAAGATTTAAAAAGCATATGTTTCGAGTAAAACTCCCAAAGATGCATTATTTCAGGCATTATTAGCCATTTTTCATGTGGGGTGTAGGAGTTATGTTTAAATAACTGTCATATTGAGTGTTACAGTATACAGTCATATTGAGTAAAACCTCATTTTTGTATTTGCAAACCATTGAAAATCAACTGTATCTAGTAAAACTCACATGTATTCAATATCATAGGCATTTTTAGACATTTTGCACGTTTGGATTAGGAATTATGTTTGAATACATTTTTATTGCTTTTTTCGCATTATCTCAGGATTCTAAGTACATTACTGTCAAAATGAGTAACAAATCAAATTTTGTTTTTGCAAACCTTACCAAATGTTTTTTTTTTTCAGGAAAACTCTCGAAGATGCATTTCCTCAGGCATTATTAGACATTTTGCATGTGTATTTTTGGAGTTATGTTTCAAAAACTGTCATTTTGAGTGTGACCAACATTAGGCCAGTAAAAACTTATATTTGTATTTGTGATTCTTTCCAAAATACCTGATTCTGCTAAAACTTACATAAATTCAATAATAAAGGCTTTTTAAGACAAATGTCATATTTGGTTTTGGAGTTATGATTATAAACCTTTCATATTTAGTATGACAGTTACACTGTTATATTGAATACAAAAACTAACTTCTGTCTTTGCAAATCTTACAAAAGATAATTTTTCTAGTACAACTAACAAAAAAACATATCTCTAGGCATTATTAGCCATTTTGCATGTGTTGTTTAGAAGTTATGTGTGAATACATTTGTATTGCTTTTTTCGCATTATCTCAGGATTCTAAGACTATTATAGTCATATTGAGTAAAAAACTACTTTTTGCATTTGCAAGATTTAAAAAAGCATATGTTTCGAGTGAAACTCCCAAAGATGCATTATTTCAGGCATTATTAGCCATTTTTCTTGTGTGGTGTAGGAGTTATGTTTAAATAACTGTCATATTGAGTGTTACAGTATACAGTCATATTGAGTAAAACCTCATTTTTGTATTTGCAAACCATTGAAAAACAACTGTATCTAGTAAAACTCACATGTATTCAATATCACAGGCATTTTTAGACATTTTGCACGTTTGGATTAGGAATTATGTTTGATTCCATTTTTATTGCTTTTTTCGCATTATCTCAGGATTCTAAGAACATTACTGTCAAATGAGTAACAAATCAAATTATGTTTTTGCAAACCTTACCAAATGTTTTTTTTCAGGAAAACTCTCGAAGATGCATTTCTTCAGGCATTATTAGACATTTTGCATGTGTATTTTTGGAGTTATGTTTCAAAAACTGTCATTTTGAGTGTGACCAACATTAAGCCAGTAAAAACTTATATTTGTATTTGTGATTCTTTCCAAAATACCTGATTCTGCTAAAACTTACATAAATTCAATAATAAAGGCTTTTTAAGACAAATGTCATATTTGGTTTTGGAGTTATGATTATAAACCTTTCATATTTAGTATGAAAGTTACACTGTTATATTGAATAAAAAAACTAACTTCTGTCTTTGCAAACCTTACAAAAGATCATTTTTCTAGTACAACTAACCAAAAAACATATATATAGGCATTATTAGCCATTTTGCATGTGTTGTTTAGAAATTATGTGTGAATACATTCGTATTGCTTTTTTCGCATTATCTCAGGATTCTAAACCTATTATAGTCATATTGAGTAAAAAACAACTTTTTGCATTTGCAAGATTTAAAAAAGCATATGTTTCGGGTAAAACTCTCAAAGATGCATTATTTCAGGCATTATTAGCCATTTTTCATGTGTGGTGTAGGAGTTATGTTTAAATAACTGTCATATTGAGTGTTACAGTATACAGTCATATTGAGTAAAACCTAATTTTTGTATTTGCAAACCATTGAAAAACAACTGTGTCTAGCAAAACTCACATGTATTCAATATCACAGGCATTTTTAGACATTTTGCACGTTTGGATTAGGAATTATGTTTGATTACATTTTTATTGCTTTTTTCGCATTATCTCAGGATTCTAAGTACATTACTGTCAAAATGAGTAACAAATCAAATTTTGTTTTTGCAAACCTTACTAAATGGTTTTTTTTTTCAGGAAAACTCTTGAAGATGCATTTCTTCAGGCATTATTAGACATTTTGCATGTGTATTTTTGGAGTTATGTTTCATTCTAAGTACATTACTGTCAAAATGAGTAACAAATCAAATTTTGTTTTTGCAAACCTTACCAAATGGTTTTTTTTTTCAGGAAAACTCTTGAAGATGCATTTCTTCAGGCATTATTAGACATTTTGCATGTGTATTTTTGGAGTTATGTTTCAAAAACTGTCATTTTGAGTGTGACCAACATTAAGCCAGTAAAAACTTATATTTGTATTTGTGATTCTTTCCAAAATACCTGATTCTGCTAAAACTTACATAAATTCAATAATAAAGGCTTTTTAAGACAAATGTCATATTTGGTTTTGGAGTTATGATTATAAACCTTTCATATTTAGTATGACAGTTACACTGTTATATTGAATAAAAAAACTAACTTCTGTCTTTGCAAACCTTACAAAAGATAATTTTTCTAGTACAACTAACAAAAAAACATATCTCTAGGCATTATTAGCCATTTTGCATGTGTTGTTTAGAAGTTATGTGTGAATACATTTGTATTGCTTTTTTCGCATAATCTCAGGATTTTAAGACTATTATAGTCATATTGAGTAAAAAACTACTTTTTGCATTTGCAAGATTTAAAAAAGCATATGTTTCGAGTAAAACTCCCAAAGATGCATTATTTCGGCATTATTAGCCATTTTTCATGTGTGGTGTAGGAGTTATGTTTAAATAACTGTCATATTGAGTGTTACAGTATACAGTCATATTGAGTAAAACCTCATTTTTCTATTTGCAAACCATTGAAAAACAACTGTATCTAGTAAAACTCACATGTATTCAATATCATAGGCATTTTTAGACATTTTGCACGTTTGGATTAGGAATTATGTTTGAATACATTTTTATTGTTTTTTTTTTGCATTATCTCAGGATTCTAAGTACATTACTGTCAAATTGAGTTACAAATCAAATTTGGTTTTTGCAAACCTTACCAAATGTTTTTTTTCTGGAAAACTCTCGAAGATGCATTTCTTCAGGCATTATTAGACATTTTGCATGTGTATTTTTGGAGTTATGTTTCAAAAACTGTCATTTTGAGTGTGACCAACATTAAGCCAGTAAAAACGTATATTTGTATTTGTGATTCTTTCCAAAATACCTGATTCTGCTAAAACTTACATAAATTCAATAATAAAGGCTTTTTAAGACAAATGTCATATTTGGTTTTGGAGTTATGATTATAAACCTTTCATATTTAGTATGACAGTTACACTGTTATATTGAATAAAAAAACTAACTTCTGTCTTTGCAAACCTTACAAAAGATCCTTTTTCTAGTACAACTAACCAAAAAACATATATATAGGCATTATTAGCCATTTTGCATGTGTTGTTTAGAAGTTATGTGTGAATACATTTGTATTGCTTTTTTCGCATTATCTCAGGATTCTAAGACTATTATAGTCATATTGAGTAAAAAACTACTTTTTGCATTTGCAAGATTTAAAAAAGCATATGTTTCGAATAAAACTCCCAAAGATGCATTATTTCAGGCATTATTAGCCATTTTTCATGTGTGGTGTAGGAGTTATGTTTAAATAACTGTCATATTGAGTGTTACAGTATACAGTCATATTGAGTAAAACCTCATTTTTGTATTTGCAAACCATTGAAAAACAACTGTATCTAGTAAAACTCACATGTATTCAATATCACAGGCATTTTTTAGACATTTTGCACGTTTGGATTAGGAATTATGTTTGAATACATTTTTATTGTTTTTTTTTGCATTATCTCAGGATTCTAAGTACATTGCTGTCAAATTGAGTTACAAATCAAATTTGGTTTTTGCAAACCTTACCAAATGTTTTTTTTCTGGAAAACTCTCGAAGATGCATTTCTTCAGGCATTATTAGACATTTTGCATGTGTATTTTTGGAGTTATGTTTCAAAAACTGTCATTTTGAGTGTGACCAACATTAAGCCAGTAAAAACTTATATTTGTATTTGTGATTCTTTCCAAAATACCTGATTCTGCTAAAACTCACATAAATTCAATATTAAAGGCTTTTTAAAACAAATTTCATATTTGGTTTTGGAGTTATGATTATAAACCTTTCATATTTAGTATGACAGTTACACTGTTATATTGAATAAAAAAACTAACTTGTGTCTTTGCAAACCTTACAAAAGATAATTTTTCTAGTACAACTAACAAAAAAACATATCTCTAGGCATTATTAGCCATTTTGCATGTGTTGTTTAGAAGTTATGTTTGAATACATTTTTATTGCTTTTTTCGCATTATCTCAGGATTCTAAGACTATTATAGTCATATTGAGTAAAAAACTACTTTTTGCATTTGCAAGATTTAAAAAAGCATATGTTTCGAGTAAAACTCCCAAAGATGCATTATTTCAGGCATTATTAGCCATTTTTCATGTGTGGTGTAGGAGTTATGTTTAAATAACTGTCATATTGAGTGTTACAGTATACAGTCATATTGAGTAAAACCTCATTTTTGTATTTGCAAACCATTGAAAAACAACTGTATCTAGTAAAACTCACATGTATTCAATATCACAGGCATTTTTAGACATTTTGCACGTTTGGATTAGGAATTATGTTTGAATACATTTTTATTGCTTTTTTCGCATTATCTCAGGATTCTAAGAACATTACTGTCAAATGAGTAACAAATCAAATTATGTTTTTGCAAACCTTACCAAATGTTTTTTTTTCAGGAAAACTCTCGAAGATGCATTTCTTCAGGCATTATTAGACATTTTGCATGTGTATTTTTGGAGTTATGTTTCAAAAACTGTCATTTTGAGTGTGACCAATATGAGGCCAGTAAAAACTTATATTTGTATTTGTAATTCTTTCCAAAATACCTGATTCTGCTAAAACTTACATAAATTCAATAATAAAGGCTTTTTAAGACAAATGTCATATTTGGTTTTGGAGTTATGATTATAAACCTTTCATATTTAGTATGACAGTTACACTGTTATATTGAATAAAAAAACTAACTTCTGTCTTTGCAAATCTTACAAAAGATAATTTTTCTAGTACAACTAACAAAAAAACATATCTCTAGGCATTATTAGCCATTTTGCATGTGTTGTTTAGAAGTTATGTGTGAATACATTTGTATTGCTTTTTTCGCATAATCTCAGGATTCTAAGACTATTATAGTCATATTGAGTAAAAAACTACTTTTTGCATTTGCAAGATTTAAAAAAGCATATGTTTCGAGTAAAACTCCCAAAGATGCATTATTTCAGGCATTATTAGCCATTTTTCATGTATGGTGTAGGAGTTATGTTTAAATAACTGTCATATTGAGTGTTACAGTATACAGTCATATTGAGTAAAACCTCATTTTTGTGTTTGCAAACCATTGAAAAACAACTGTATCTAGTAAAACTCACATGTATTCAATATCACAGGCATTTTTAGACATTTTGCACGTTTGGATTAGGAATTATGTTTGATTCCATTTTTATTGCTTTTTTCGCATTATCTCAGGATTCTAAGAACATTACTGTCAAATGAGTAACAAATCAAATTATGTTTTTGCAAACCTTACCAAATGTTTTTTTTCAGGAAAACTCTCGAAGATGCATTTCTTCAGGCATTATTAGACATTTTGCATGTGTATTTTTGGAGTTATGTTTCAAAAACTGTCATTTTGAGTGTGACCAACATTAAGCCAGTAAAAACTTATATTTGTATTTGTGATTCTTTCCAAAATACCTGATTCTGCTAAAACTCACATAAATTCAATATTAAAGGCTTTTTAAAACAAATTTCATATTTGGTTTTGGAGTTATGATTATAAACCTTTCATATTTAGTATGACAGTTACACTGTTATATTGAATAAAAAAACTAACTTCTGTCTTTGCAAACCTTACAAAAGATCATTTTTCTAGTACAACTAACAAAAAAACATATCTCTAGGCATTATTAGCCATTTTGCATGTGTTGTTTAGAAGTTATGTTTGAATACATTTTTATTGCTTTTTTCGCATTATCTCAGGATTCTAAGACTATTATAGTCATATTGAGTAAAAAACTACTTTTTGCATTTGCAAGATTTAAAAAAGCATATGTTTCGAGTAAAACTCCCAAAGATGCATTATTTCAGGCATTATTAGCCATTTTTCATGTGGGGTGTAGGAGTTATGTTTAAATAACTGTCATATTGAGTGTTACAGTATACAGTCATATTGAGTAAAACCTCATTTTTGTATTTGCAAACCATTGAAAAACAACTGTATCTAGTAAAACTCACATGTATTCAATATCATAGGCATTTTTAGACATTTTGCACGTTTGGATTAGGAATTATGTTTGAATACATTTTTATTGCTTTTTTCGCATTATCTCAGGATTCTAAGAACATTACTGTCAAATGAGTAACAAATCAAATTATGTTTTTGCAAACCTTACCAAATGTTTTTTTTTTCAGGAAAACTCTCGAAGATGCATTTCTTCAGGCATTATTAGACATTTTGCATGTGTATTTTTGGAGTTATGTTTCAAAAACTGTCATTTTGAGTGTGACCAACATTAAGCCAGTAAAAACTTATATTTGTATTTGTGATTCTTTCCAAAATACCTGATTCTGCTAAAACTTACATAAATTCAATATTAAAGGCTTTTTAAGACAAACGTCATATTTGGTTTTGGAGTTATGATTATAAACCTTTCATATTTAGTATGACAGTTACACTGTTATATTGAATAAAAAAACTAACTTCTGTCTTTGCAAACCTTACAAAAGATAATTTTTCTAGTACAACTAACAAAAAACCATATCTCTAGGCATTATTAGCCATTTTGCATGTGTTGTTTAGAAGTTATGTTTGAATACATTTTTATTGCTTTTTTCGCATTATCTCAGGATTCTAAGACTATTATAGTCATATTGAGTAAAAAACTACTTTTTGCATTTGCAAGATTTAAAAAAGCATATGTTTCGAGTAAAACTCCCAAAGATGCATTATTTCAGGCATTATTAGCCATTTTTCATGTGTGGTGTAGGAGTTATGTTTAAATAACTGTCATATTGAGTGTTACAGTATACAGTCATATTGAGTAAAACCTCATTTTTGTATTTGCAAACCATTGAAAAACAACTGTATCTAGTAAAACTCACATGTATTCAATATCACAGGCATTTTTAGACATTTTGCACGTTTGGATTAGGAATTATGTTTGATTCCATTTTTATTGCTTTTTTCGCATTATCTCAGGATTCTAAGAACATTACTGTCAAATGAGTAACAAATCAAATTATGTTTTTGCAAACCTTACCAAATGTTTTTTTTCAGGAAAACTCTCGAAGATGCATTTCTTCAGGCATTATTAGACATTTTGCATGTGTATTTTTGGAGTTATGTTTCAAAAACTGTCATTTTGAGTGTGACCAACATTAAGCCAGTAAAAACTTATATTTGTATTTGTGATTCTTTCCAAAATACCTGATTCTGCTAAAACTCACATAAATTCAATATTAAAGGCTTTTTAAAACAAATTTCATATTTGGTTTTGGAGTTATGATTATAAACTTTTCATATTTAGTATGACAGTTACACTGTTATATTGAATAAAAAAACTAACTTCTGTCTTTGCAAACCTTACAAAAGATAATTTTTCTAGTACAACTAACAAAAAAACATATCTCTAGGCATTATTAGCCATTTTGCATGTGTTGTTTAGAAGTTATGTTTGAATACATTTTTATTGCTTTTTTCGCATTATCTCAGGATTCTAAGACTATTATAGTCATATTGAGTAAAAAACTACTTTTTGCATTTGCAAGATTTAAAAAAGCATATGTTTCGGGTGAAACTCTCAAAGATGCATTATTTCAGGCATTATTAGCCATTTTTCATGTGTGGTGTAGGAGTTATGTTTAAATAACTGTCTTTTTGAGTGTTACAGTACACAGTCATATTGAGTAAAACCTCATTTTTGTATTTGCAAACCATTGAAAAACAACTGTATCTAGTAAAACTCACATGTATTCAATATCACAGGCATTTTTAGACATTTTGCACGTTTGGATTAGGAATGATGTTTGATTCCATTTTTATTGCTTTTTTCGCATTATCTCAGGATTCTAAGAACATTACTGTCAAATGAGTAACAAATCAAATTATGTTTTTGCAAACCTTACCAAATGTTTTTTTTTCAGGAAAACTCTCGAAGATGCATTTCTTCAGGCATTATTAGACATTTTGCATGTGTATTTTTGGAGTTATGTTTCAAAAACTGTCATTTTGAGTGTGACCAACATTAAGCCAGTAAAAACTTATATTTGTATTTGTGATTCTTTCCAAAATACCTGATTCTGCTAAAACTTACATAAATTCAATAATAAAGGCTTTTTAAGACAAATGTCATATTTGGTTTTGGAGTTATGATTATAAACCTTTCATATTTTGTATGACAGTTACACTGTTATATTGAATAAAAAAACTAACTTCTGTCTTTGCAAACCTTACAAAAGATCATTTTTCTAGTACAACTAACCAAAAAACATATCTCTAGGCATTATTAGCCATTTTGCATGTGTTGTTTAGAAGTTATGTGTGAATACATTTCTATTGCTTTTTTCGCATTATCTCAGGATTCTAAGACTATTATAGTCATATTGAGTAAAAAACAACTTTTTGCATTTGCAAGATTTAAAAAAGCATATGTTTCGAGTAAAACTCCCAAAGATGCATTATTTCAGGCATTATTAGCCATTGTTCATGTGTGGTGTAGGAGTTATGTTTAAATAACTGTCATATTGAGTGTTACAGTATACAGTCATATTGAGTAAAACCTCATTTTTTTATTTGCAAATCATTGAAAAACAACTGTATCTAGTAAAACTCACATGTATTCAATATCACAAGCATTTTTTAGACATTTTGCACGTTTGGATTAGGAATTATGTTTGAATACATTTTTATTGTTTTTTTTTTGCATTATCTCAGGATTCTAAGTACATTACTGTCAAATTGAGTTACAAATCAAATTTGGTTTTTGCAAACCTTACCAAATGTTTTTTTTCTGGAAAACTCTCGAAGATGCATTTCTTCAGGCATTATTAGACATTTTGCATGTGTATTTTTGGAGTTATGTTTCAAAAACTGTCATTTTGAGTGTGACCAACATTAAGCCAGTAAAAACTTATATTTGTATTTGTGATTCTTTCCAAAATACCTGATTCTGCTAAAACTCACATAAATTCAATATTAAAGGCTTTTTAAAACAAATTTCATATTTGGTTTTGGAGTTATGATTATAAACCTTTCATATTTAGTATGACAGTTACACTGTTATACTGAATAAAAAAACTAACTTGTGTCTTTGCAAACCTTACAAAAGATAATTTTTCTAGTACAACTAACAAAAAAACATATCTCTAGGCATTATTAGCCATTTTGCATGTGTTGTTTAGAAGTTATGTTTGAATACATTTTTATTGCTTTTTTCGCATTATCTCAGGATTCTAAGACTATTATAGTCATATTGAGTAAAAAACTACTTTTTGCATTTGCAAGATTTAAAAAAGCATATGTTTCGAGTAAAACTCCCAAAGATGCATTATTTCAGGCATTATTAGCCATTTTTCATGTGTGGTGTAGGAGTTATGTTTAAATAACTGTCATATTGAGTGTTACAGTATACAGTCATATTGAGTAAAACCTCATTTTTGTATTTGCAAACCATTGAAAAACAACTGTATCTAGTAAAACTCACATGTATTCAATATCACAAGCATTTTTTAGACATTTTGCACGTTTGGATTAGGAATTATGTTTGAATACATTTTTATTGTTTTTTTTTTGCATTATCTCAGGATTCTAAGTACATTACTGTCAAATTGAGTTACAAATCAAATTTGGTTTTTGCAAACCTTACCAAATGTTTTTTTTCTGGAAAACTCTCGAAGATGCATTTCTTCAGGCATTATTAGACATTTTGCATGTGTATTTTTGGAGTTATGTTTCAAAAACTGTCATTTTGAGTGTGACCAACATTAAGCCAGTAAAAACTTATATTTGTATTTGTGATTCTTTCCAAAATACCTGATTCTGCTAAAACTCACATAAATTCAATATTAAAGGCTTTTTAAAACAAATTTCATATTTGGTTTTGGAGTTATGATTATAAACCTTTCATATTTAGTATGACAGTTACACTGTTATATTGAATAAAAAAACTAACTTCTGTCTTTGCAAACCTTACAAAAGATAATTTTTCTAGTACAACTAACAAAAAAACATATCTCTAGGCATTATTAGCCATTTTGCATGTGTTGTTTAGAAGTTATGTTTGAATACATTTTTATTGCTTTTTTCGCATTATCTCAGGATTCTAAGACTATTATAGTCATATAGAGTAAAAAACTACTTTTTGCATTTGCAAGATTTAAAAAAGCATATGTTTCGAGTAAAACTCCCAAAGATGCATTATTTCAGGCATTATTAGCCATTTTTCATGTGTGGTGTAGGAGTTATGTTTAAATAACTGTCATATTGAGTGTTACAGTATACAGTCATATTGAGTAAAACCTCATTTTTGTATTTGCAAACCATTGAAAAACAACTGTATCTAGTAAAACTCACATGTATTCAAAATCACAGGCATTTTTAGACATTTTGCACGTTTGGATTAGGAATTATGTTTGATTCCATTTTTATTGCTTTTTTCGCATTATCTCAGGATTCTAAGAACATTACTGTCAAATGAGTAACAAATCAAATTATGTTTTTGCAAACCTTACCAAATGGTTTTTTTTTCAGGAAAACTCTCGAAGATGCATTTCTTCAGGCATTATTAGACATTTTGCATGTGTATTTTTGGAGTTATGTTTCAAAAACTGTCATTTTGAGTGTGACCAACATTAAGCCAGTAAAAACTTATATTTGTATTTGTGATTCTTTCCAAAATACCTGATTCTGCTAAAACTCACATAAATTCAATATTAAAGGCTTTTTAAAACAAATTTCATATTTGGTTTTGGAGTTATGATTATAAACCTTTCATATTTAGTATGACAGTTACACTGTTATATTGAATAAAAAAACTAACTTGTGTCTTTGCAAACCTTACAAAAGATAATTTTTCTAGTACAACTAACAAAAAAACATATCTCTAGGCATTATTAGCCATTTTGCATGTGTTGTTTAGAAGTTATGTTTGAATACATTTTTATTGCTTTTTTCGCATTATCTCAGGATTCTAAGACTATTATAGTCATATTGAGTAAAAAACTACTTTTTGCATTTGCAAGATTTAAAAAAGCATATGTTTCGAGTAAAACTCCCAAAGATGCATTATTTCAGGCATTATTAGCCATTTTTCATGTGTGGTGTAGGAGTTATGTTTAAATAACTGTCATATTGAGTGTTACAGTATACAGTCATATTGAGTAAAACCTCATTTTTGTATTTGCAAACCATTGAAAAACAACTGTATCTAGTAAAACTCACATGTATTCAATATCACAGGCATTTTTAGACATTTTGCACGTTTGGATTAGGAATTATGTTTGAATACATTTTTATTGCTTTTTTCGCATTATCTCAGGATTCTAAGTACATTACTGTCAAATTGAGTAACAAATCAAATTTGGTTTTTGCAAACCTTACCAAATGTTTTTTTTTTCTGGAAAACTCTCGAAGAAGCAATTCTTCAGGCATTATTAGACATTTTGCATGTGTATTTTTGGAGTTATGTTTCAAAAACTGTCATTTTGAGTGTGACCAATATGAGGCCAGTAAAATCTAATATTTGTATTTCTGATTCTTTCCAAAATACCTGATTCTGCTAAAACTCACATAAATTCAATATTAAAGGCTTTTTAAAACTAATTTCATATTTGGTTTTGGAGTTATGATTATAAACCTTTCATATTTAGTATGACAGTTACACTGTTATATTGAATAAAAAAACTAACTTCTGTCTTTGCAAACCTTACAAAAGATAATTTTTCTAGTACAACTAACCAAAAAACATATATCTAGGCATTATTAGCCATTTTGCATGTAGTGTTTAGAAGTTATGTGTGAATACATTTGTATTGCTTTTTTCGCATTATCTCAGGATTCTAAGACTATTATAGTCATATTGAGTAAAAAACTACTTTTTGCATTTGCAAGATTTAAAAAAGCATATGTTTCGAGTAAAACTCCCAAAGATGCAATATTTCAGGCATTATTAGCCATTTTTCATGTGTGGTGTAGGAGTTATGTTTAAATAACTGTCCATATTGAGTGTTACAGTATACAGTCATATTGAGTAAAACCTCATTTTTGTATTTGCAAACCATTGAAAAACAACTGTATCTAGTAAAACTCACATGTATTCAATATCACAGGCATTTTTAGACATTTTGCACGTTTGGATTAGGAGTTATGTTTGATTCCATTTTTATTGCTTTTTTCGCATTATCTCAGGATTCTAAGAACATTACTGTCAAATGAGTAACAAATCAAATTATGTTTTTGCAAACCTTACCAAATGTTTTTTTTTTCAGGAAAACTCTCGAAGATGCATTTCTTCAGGCATTATTAGACATTTTGCATGTGTATTTTTGGAGTTATGTTTCAAAAACTGTCATTTTGAGTGTGACCAACATTAAGCCAGTAAAAACTTATATTTGTATTTGTGATTCTTTCCAAAATACCTGATTCTGCTAAAACTTACATAAATTCAATAATAAAGGCTTTTTAAGACAAATGTCATATTTGGTTTTGGAGTTATGATTATAAACCTTTCATATTTAGTATGACAGTTACACTGTTATATTGAATAAAAAAAACTAACTTCTGTCTTTGTAAACCTTACAAAAGATCATTTTTCTAGTACAACTAACAAAAAAACACATCCCTAGGCATTATTAGCCATTTTGCATGTGTTGTTTAGAAGTTATGTGTGAATGCATTTGTATTGCTTTTTTCGCATTATCTCAGGATTCTAAGACTATTATAGTCATATTGAGTAAAAAACTACTTTTTGCATTTGCAAGATTTAAAAAAGCATATGTTTCGAGTAAAAATCCCAAAGATGCATTATTTCAGGCATTATTAGCCATTTTTCATGTGTGGTGTAGGAGTTATGTTTAAATAACTGTCATATTGAGTGTTACAGTATACAGTCATATTGAGTAAAACCTCATTTTTGTATTTGCAAACCATTGAAAAACAACTGTATCTAGTAAAACTCACATGTATTCAATATCACAGGCATTTTTAGACATTTTGCACGTTTGGATTAGGAATTATGTTTGATTCCATTTTTATTGCTTTTTTCGCATTATCTCAGGATTCTAAGAACATTACTGTCAAATGAGTAACAAATCAAATTATGTTTTTGCAAACCTTACCAAATGTTTTTTTTTCAGGAAAACTCTCGAAGATGCATTTCTTCAGGCATTATTAGACATTTTGCATGTGTATTTTTGGAGTTATGTCTCAAAAACTGTCATTTTGAGTGTGACCAACATTAAGCCAGTAAAAACTTATATTTGTATTTGTGATTCTTTCCAAAATACCTGATTCTGCTAAAACTTACATAAATTCAATAATAAAGGCTTTTTAAGACAAATGTCATATTTGGTTTTGGAGTTATGATTATAAACCTTTCATATTTAGTATGACAGTTACACTGTTATATTGAATAAAAAAACTAACTTCTGTCTTTGCAAACCTTACAAAAGATCATTTTTCTAGTACAACTAACAAAAAAACACATCCCTAGGCATTATTAGCCATTTTGCATGTGTTGTTTAGAAGTTATGTGTGAATACATTTGTATTGCTTTTTTCGCATTATCTCAGGATTCTAAGACTATTATAGTCATATTGAGTAAAAAACTACTTTTTGCATTTGCAAGATTTAAAAAAGCATATGTTTCGGGTAAAACTCTCAAAGATGCATTATTTCAGGCATTATTAGCCATTTTTCATGTGTGGTGTAGGAGTTATGTTTAAATAACTGTCATATTGAGTGTTACAGTATACAGTCATATTGAGTAAAACCTAATTTTTGTATTTTCAAACCATTGAAAAACAACTGTATCTAGCAAAACTCACATGTATTCAATATCACAGGCATTTTTAGACATTTTGCACGTTTGGATTAGGAATTATGTTTGATTACATTTTCATTGCTTTTTTCGCATTATCTCAGGATTCTAAGTACATTACTGTCAAAATGAGTAACGAATCAAATTTTGTTTTTGCAAACCTTACCAAATGGTTTTTTTTTTCAGGAAAACTCTCGAAGATGCATTTCCTCAGGCATTATTAGACATTTTGCATGTGTATTTTTGGAGTTATGTTTCAAAAACTGTCATTTTGAGTGTGACCAACATTAAGCCAGTAAAAACTTATATTTGTATTTGTGATTCTTTCCAAAATACCTGATTCTGCTAAAACTTACATAAATTCAATAATAAAGGCTTTTTAAGACAAATGTCATATTTGGTTTTGGAGTTATGATTATAAACCTTTCATATTTAGTATGACAGTTACACTGTTATATTGAATAAAAAAACTAACTTCTGTCTTTGCAAATCTTACAAAAGATATTTTTTCTAGTACAACTAACAAAAAAACATATCTCTAGGCATTATTAGCCATTTTGCATGTGTTGTTTAGAAGTTATGTGTGAATACATTTGTATTGCTTTTTTCGCATTATCTCAGGATTCTAAGACTATTATAGTCATATTGAGTAAAAAACTACTTTTTGCATTTGCAAGATTTAAAAAAGCATATGTTTCGAGTAAAAATCCCAAAGATGCATTATTTCAGGCATTATTAGCCATTTTTCATGTGTGGTGTAGGAGTTATGTTTAAATAACTGTCATATTGAGTGTTACAGTATACAGTCATATTGAGTAAAACCTCATTTTTGTATTTGCAAACCATTGAAAAACAACTGTATCTAGTAAAACTCACATGTATTCAATATCACAGGCATTTTTAGACATTTTGCACGTTTGGATTAGGAATTATGTTTGATTCCATTTTTATTGCTTTTTTCGCATTATCTCAGGATTCTAAGAACATTACTGTCAAATGAGTAACAAATCAAATTATGTTTTTGCAAACCTTACCAAATGGTTTTTTTTCAGGAAAACTCTCGAAGATGCATTTCTTCAGGCATTATTAGACATTTTGCATGTGTATTTTTGGAGTTATGTTTCAAAAACTGTCATTTTGAGTGTGACCAACATTAAGCCAGTAAAAACTTATATTTGTATTTGTGATTCTTTCCAAAATACCTGATTCTGCTAAAACTTACATAAATTCAATAATAAAGGCTTTTTAAGACAAATGTCATATTTGGTTTTGGAGTTATGATTATAAACCTTTCATATTTAGTATGACAGTTACACTGTTATATTGAATAAAAAAACTAACTTCTGTCTTTGCAAACCTTACAAAAGATCATTTTTCTAGTACAACTAACAAAAAAACATATCTCTAGGCATTATTAGCCATTTTGCATGTGTTGTTTAGAAGTTATGTGTGAATACATTTGTATTGCTTTTTTCGCATTATCTCAGGATTCTAAGACTATTATAGTCATATTGAGTAAAAAAACTACTTTTTGCATTTGCAAGATTTAAAAAAGCATATGTTTCGAGTAAAAATCCAAAAGATATATTATGTCAGGCATTATTAGCCATTTTTCATGTGTGGTGTAGGAGTTATGTTTAAATAACTGTCATATTGAGTGTTACAGTATACAGTCATATTGAGTAAAACCTCATTTTTGTATTTGCAAACCATTGAAAAACAACTGTATCTAGTAAAACTCACATGTATTCAATATCACAGGCATTTTTAGACATTTTGCACGTTTGGATTAGGAATTATGTTTGATTCCATTTTTATTGCTTTTTTCGCATTATCTCAGGATTCTAAGAACATTACTGTCAAATGAGTAACAAATCAAATTATGTTTTTGCAAACCTTACCAAATGTTTTTTTTTCAGGAAAACTCTCGAAGATGCATTTCTTCAGGCATTATTAGACATTTTGCATGTGTATTTTTGGAGTTATGTTTCAAAAACTGTCATTTTGAGTGTGACCAATATGAGGCCAGTAAAAACTTATATTTGTATTTGTAATTCTTTCCAAAATACCTGATTCTGCTAAAACTTACATAAATTCAATAATAAAGGCTTTTTAAGACAAATGTCATATTTGGTTTTGGAGTTATGATTATAAACCTTTCATATTTAGTATGACAGTTACACTGTTATATTGAATTAAAAAACTAACTTCTGTCTTCGCAAATCTTACAAAAGATAATTTTTCTAGTACAACTAACAAAAAAACATATCTCTAGGCATTATTAGCCATTTTGCATGTGTTGTTTAGAAGTTATGTGTGAATAAATTTGTATTGCTTTTTTCGCATAATCTCAGGATTCTAAGACTATTATAGTCATATTGAGTAAAAAACTACTTTTTGCATTTGCAAGATTTAAAAAAGCATATGTTTCGAGTAAAACTCCCAAAGATGCATTATTTCAGGCATTATTAGCCATTTTTCATGTATGGTGTAGGAGTTATGTTTAAATAACTGTCATATTGAGTGTTACAGTATACAGTCATATTGAGTAAAACCTCATTTTTGTGTTTGCAAACAATTGAAAAACAACTGTATCTAGTAAAACTCACATGTATTCAATATCACAGGCATTTTTAGACATTTTGCACGTTTGGATTAGGAATTATGTTTGATTCCATTTTTATTGCTTTTTTCGCATTATCTCAGGATTTTAAGAACATTACTGTCAAATGAGTAACAAATCAAATTATGTTTTTGCAAACCTTACCAAATGGTTTTTTTTCAGGAAAACTCTCGAAGATGCATTTCTTCAGGCATTATTAGACATTTTGCATGTGTATTTTTGGAGTTATGTTTCAAAAACTGTCATTTTGAGTGTGACCAACATTAAGCCAGTAAAAACTTATATTTGTATTTGTGATTCTTTCCAAAATACCTGATTCTGCTAAAACTTACATAAATTCAATAATAAAAGCTTTTTAAGACAAATGTCATATTTGGTTTTGGAGTTATGATTATAAACCTTTCATATTTAGTATGACAGTTACACTGTTATATTGAATAAAAAAACTATTTTCTGTCTTTGCAAACCTTACAAAAGATCATTTTTCTAGTACAACTAACCAAAAAACATATCTCTAGGCATTAATAGCCATTTTGCATGTGTTGTTTAGAAGTTATGTTTGAATACATTTTTATTGCTTTTTTCGCATTATCTCAGGATTCTAAGACTATTATAGTCATATTGAGTAAAAAACTACTTTTTGCATTTGCAAGATTTAAAAAAGCATATGTTTCGAGTAAAACTCCCAAAGATGCATTATTTCAGGCATTATTAGCCATTTTTCATGTGTGATGTAGGAGTTATGTTTAAATAACTGTCATATTGAGTGTTACAGTATACAGTCATATTGAGTAAAACCTCATTTTTGTATTTGCAAACCATTGAAAAACAACTGTATCTAGTAAAACTCACATGTATTCAATATCACAGGCATTTTTAGACATTTTGCACGTTTGGATTAGGAATTATGTTTGATTCCATTTTTATTGGTTTTTCGCATTATCTCAGGATTCTAAGAACATTACTGTCAAATGAGTAACAAATCAAATTATGTTTTTGCAAACCTTACCAAATGTTTTTTTTCAGGAAAACTCTCGAAGATGCATTTCTTCAGGCATTATTAGACATTTTGCATGTGTATTTTTGGAGTTATGTTTCAAAAACTGTCATTTTGAGTGTGACCAACATTAAGCCAGTAAAAACTTATATTTGTATTTGTGATTCTTTCCAAAATACCTGATTCTGCTAAAACTTACATAAATTCAATAATAAAAGCTTTTTAAGACAAATGTCATATTTGGTTTTGGAGTTATGATTATAAACCTTTCATATTTAGTATGACAGTTACACTGTTATATTGAATAAAAAAACTAACTTGTGTCTTTGCAAACCTTACAAAAGATCATTTTTCTAGTACAACTAACCAAAAAACATATATCTAGGCATTATTAGCCATTTTGCATGTGTTGTTTAGAAGTTATGTGTGAATACATTTGTATTGCTTTTTTCGCATTATCTCAGGATTCTAAGACTATTATAGTCATATTGAGTAAAAAACTACTTTTTGCATTTGCAAGATTTAAAAAAGCATATGTTTCGAGTAAAACTCCCAAAGATGCATTATTTCAGGCATTATTAGCCATTTTTCATGTGTGGTGTAGGAGTTATGTTTAAATAACTGTCATATTGAGTGTTACAGTATACAGTCATATTGAGTAAAACCTAATTTTTGTATTTGCAAACCATTGAAAAACAACTGTATCTAGCAAAACTCACATGTATTCAATATCACAGGCATTTTTAGACATTTTGCACGTTTGGATTAGGAATTATGTTTGATTACATTTTTATTGCTTTTTTCGCATTATCTCAGGATTCTAAGTACATTACTGTCAAAATGAGTAACAAATCAAATTTTGTTTTTGCAAACCTTACCAAATGGTTTTTTTTTTCAGGAAAACTCTCGAAGATGCATTTCCTCAGGCATTATTAGACATTTTGCATGTGTATTTTTGGAGTTATGTTTCAAAAACTGTCATTTTGAGTGTGACCAACATTAAGCCAGTAAAAACTTATATTTGTATTTGTGATTCTTTCCAAAATACCTGATTCTGCTAAAACTTACATAAATTCAATAATAAAGGCTTTTTAAGACAAATGTCATATTTGGTTTTGGAGTTATGATTATAAACCTTTCATATTTAGTATGACAGTTACACTGTTATATTGAATAAAAAAACTAACTTCTGTCTTTGCAAATCTTACAAAAGATCATTTTTCTAGTACAACTAACAAAAAAACATATCTCTAGGCATTATTAGCCATTTTGCATGTGTTGTTTAGAAGTTATGTGTGAATACATTTGTATTGCTTTTTTCGCATAATCTCAGGATTCTAAGACTATTATAGTCATATTGAGTAAAAAACTACTTTTTGCATTTGCAAGATTTAAAAAAGCATATGTTTCGAGTAAAACTCCCAAAGATGCATTATTTCAGGCATTGTTAGCCATTTTTCATGTATGGTGTAGGAGTTATGTTTAAATAACTGTCATATTGAGTGTTACAGTATACAGTCATATTGAGTAAAACCTCATTTTTGTATTTGCAAACCATTGAAAAACAACTGTATCTAGTAAAACTCACATGTATTCAATATCACAGGCATTTTTAGACATTTTGCACGTTTGGATTAGGAATTATGTTTGAATACATTTTTATTGCTTTTTTCGCATTATCTCAGGATTCTAAGAACATTACTGTCAAATGAGTAACAAATCAAATTATGTTTTTGCAAACCTTACCAAATGTTTTTTTTTCAGGAAAACTCTCGAAGATGCATTTCTTCAGGCATTATTAGACATTTTGCATGTGTATTTTTGGAGTTATGTTTCAAAAACTGTCATTTTGAGTGTGACCAATATGAGGCCAGTAAAAACTTATATTTGTATTTGTGATTCTTTCCAAAATACCTGATTCTGCTAAAACTTACATAAATTCAATATTAAACGCTTTTTAAGACAAATGTCATAATTGGTTTTGGAAATTAGATTATAAACCTTTCATATTTAGTCAGACAGTTACACTGTTATATTGGGAGAAAAAAAAAAACTTGTGTCTTTGCAAACCTTACAAAAGATCATTTTTCTAGTACAACTAACCAAAAAACATATCTCTAGGCATTATTAGTTATTTTGCATGTGTTTTTTAGAAGTTATGTTTGAATACATTTTTATTTCTTTTTTCGCATTATCTCAGGATTCTAAGACTATTATAGTCATATTGAGTAAAAAACTACTTTTTGCATTTGCAAGATTTAAAAAAGCATATGTTTCGAGTAAAACTCCTAAAGATGCATTATTTCAGGCATTATTAGCCATTTTTCATGTATGGTGTAGGAGTTATGTTTAAATAACTGTCATATTGAGTGTTACAGTATACAGTCATATTGAGTAAAACCTCATTTTTGTATTTGCAAACCATTGAAAAACAACTGTATCTAGTAAAACTCACATGTATTCAATATCACAGGCATTTTTAGACATTTTGCAAGTTTGGATTAGGAATTATGTTTGAATACATTTTTATTGCTTTTTTCGCATTATCTCAGGATTCTAAGAACATTACTGTCAAATGAGTAACAAATCAAATTATGTTTTTGCAAACCTTACCAAATGGGTTTTTTTTCAGGAAAACTCTCAAAGATGCATTTCTTTAGGCATTATTAGACATTTTGCATATGTATTTTTGGAGTTATGTTTCAAAAACTGTCATTTTGAGTATGACCAATATGAAGCCAGTAAAACCTTATATTTGTATTTGTAATTCTTTCCAAAATACCTGATTCTTTAAACTTACATAAATTCAATATTAAAGGCTTTTTAAGACAAATGTCATATTTGGTTTTGGAGTTATGATTATAAACCTTTCATATTTAGTATGACAGTTACACTGTTATATTGGAAGAAAAAAAACTAACTTGTGTCTTTGCAAACCTTACAAAAGATCATTTTTCTAGTACAACTAACCAAAATACATATCTCTAGGCATTATTAGCCATTTTGCATTTGTTGTTTAGAAGTTATGTTTGAATACATTTTTATTGCTTTTTTCGCATTATCTCAGGATTCTAAGACTATTATAGTCATATTGAGTAAAAAACTACTTTTTGCATTTGCAAGATTTAAAAAAGCATATGTTTCGAGTAAAACTCCCAAAGATGCATTATTTCAGGCATTATTAGCCATTTTTCATGTGTGGTGTAGGAGTTATGTTTAAATAACTGTCATATTGAGTGTTACAGTATACAGTCATATTGAGTAAAACCTAATTTTTGTATTTGCAAACCATTGAAAAACAACTGTATCTAGTAAAACTCACATGTATTCAATATCACAGGCATTTTTTAGACATTTTGCACGTTTGGATTAGGAATTATGTTTGAATACATTTTTATTGTTTTTTTTTGCATTATCTCAGGATTCTAAGTACATTACTGTCAAATTGAGTTACAAATCAAATTTGGTTTTTGCAAACCTTAACAAATGTTTTTTTTCTGGAAAACTCTCGAAGATGCATTTCTTCAGGCATTATTTGACATTTTGCATGTGTATTTTTGGAGTTATGTTTCAAAAACTGTCATTTTGAGTGTGACCAACATTAAGCCAGTAAAAACTTATATTTGTATTTGTGATTCTTTCCAAAATACCTGATTCTGCTAAAACTCACATAAATTCAATATTAAAGGCTTTTTAAAACAAATTTCATATTTGGTTTTGGAGTTATGATTATAAACCTTTCATATTTAGTATGACAGTTACACTGTTATATTGAATAAAAAAACTAACTTCTGTCTTTGCAAACCTTACAAAAGATAATTTTTCTAGTACAACTAACAAAAAAACATATCTCTAGGCATTATTAGCCATTTTGCATGTGTTGTTTAGAAGTTATGTTTGAATACATTTTTATTGCTTTTTTCGCATTATCTCAGGATTCTAAGACTATTATAGTCATATAGAGTAAAAAACTACTTTTTGCATTTGCAAGATTTAAAAAAGCATATGTTTCGAGTAAAACTCCCAAAGATGCATTATTTCAGGCATTATTAGCCATTTTTCATGTGTGGTGTAGGAGTTATGTTTAAATAACTGTCATATTGAGTGTTACAGTATACAGTCATATTGAGTAAAACCTCATTTTTGTATTTGCAAACCATTGAAAAACAACTGTATCTAGTAAAACTCACATGTATTCAAAATCACAGGCATTTTTAGACATTTTGCACGTTTGGATTAGGAATTATGTTTGATTCCATTTTTATTGCTTTTTTCGCATTATCTCAGGATTCTAAGAACATTACTGTCAAATGAGTAACAAATCAAATTATGTTTTTGCAAACCTTACCAAATGGTTTTTTTTTCAGGAAAACTCTCGAAGATGCATTTCTTCAGGCATTATTAGACATTTTGCATGTGTATTTTTGGAGTTATGTTTCAAAAACTGTCATTTTGAGTGTGACCAACATTAAGCCAGTAAAAACTTATATTTGTATTTGTGATTCTTTCCAAAATACCTGATTCTGCTAAAACTCACATAAATTCAATATTAAAGGCTTTTTAAAACAAATTTCATATTTGGTTTTGGAGTTATGATTATAAACCTTTCATATTTAGTATGACAGTTACACTGTTATATTGAATAAAAACACTAACTTGTGTCTTTGCAAACCTTACAAAAGATAATTTTTCTAGTACAACTAACAAAAAAACATATCTCTAGGCATTATTAGCCATTTTGCATGTGTTGTTTAGAAGTTATGTTTGAATACATTTTTATTGCTTTTTTCGCATTATCTCAGGATTCTAAGACTATTATAGTCATATTGAGTAAAAAACTACTTTTTGCATTTGCAAGATTTAAAAAAGCATATGTTTCGAGTAAAACTCCCAAAGATGCATTATTTCAGGCATTATTAGCCATTTTTCATGTGTGGTGTAGGAGTTATGTTTAAATAACTGTCATATTGAGTGTTACAGTATACAGTCATATTGAGTAAAACCTCATTTTTGTATTTGCAAACCATTGAAAAACAACTGTATCTAGTAAAACTCACATGTATTCAATATCACAGGCATTTTTAGACATTTTGCACGTTTGGATTAGGAATTATGTTTGAATACATTTTTATTGCTTTTTTCGCATTATCTCAGGATTCTAAGAACATTACTGTCAAATGAGTAACAAATCAAATTATGTTTTTGCAAACCTTGCCAAATGTTTTTTTTTTCAGGAAAACTCTCGAAGATGCATTTCTTCAGGCATTATTAGACATTTTGCATGTGTATTTTTGGAGTTATGTTTCAAAAACTGTCATTTTGAGTGTGACCAACATAAGGCCAGTAAAAACTTATATTTGTATTTGTGATTCTTTCCAAAATACCTGATTCTGCTAAAACTTACATAAATTCAATATTAAAGGCTTTTTAAGACAAACGTCATATTTGGTTTTGGAGTTATGATTATAAACCTTTCATATTTAGTATGACAGTTACACTGTTATATTGAATAAAAAAAACTAACTTCTGTCTTTGCAAACCTTACAAAAGATCATTTTTCTAGTACAACTAACAAAAAAACATATCTCTAGGCATTATTAGCCATTTTGCATGTGTTGTTTAGAAGTTATGTTTGAATACATTTTTATTGCTTTTTTCGCATTATCTCAGGATTCTAAGACTATTATAGTCATATTGAGTAAAAAACTACTTTTTGCATTTGCAAGATTTAAAAAAGCATATGTTTCGAGTAAAACTCCCAAAGATGCATTATTTCAGGCATTATTAGCCATTTTTCATGTGTGGTGTAGGAGTTATGTTTAAATAACTGTCATATTGAGTGTTACAGTATACAGTCATATTGAGTAAAACCTCATTTTTGTATTTGCAAACCATTGAAAAACAACTGTATCTAGTAAAACTCACATGTATTCAATATCACAGGCATTTTTAGACATTTTGCACGTTTGGATTAGGAATTATGTTTGAATACATTTTTATTGCTTTTTTCGCATTATCTCAGGATTCTAAGTACATTACTGTCAAATTGAGTAACAAATCAAATTTGGTTTTTGCAAACCTTACCAAATGTTTTTTTTTTCTGGAAAACTCTCGAAGAAGCAATTCTTCAGGCATTATTAGACATTTTGCATGTGTATTTTTGGAGTTATGTTTCAAAAACTGTCATTTTGAGTGTGACCAATATGAGGCCAGTAAAATCTAATATTTGTATTTCTGATTCTTTCCAAAATACCTGATTCTGCTAAAACTCACATAAATTCAATATTAAAGGCTTTTTAAAACTAATTTCATATTTGGTTTTGGAGTTATGATTATAAACCTTTCATATTTAGTATCACAGTTACACTGTTATATTGAATAAAAAAACTAACTTCTGTCTTTGCAAACCTTACAAAAGATCATTTTTCTAGTACAACTAACCAAAAAACATATATCTAGGCATTATTAGCCATTTTGCATGTAGTGTTTAGAAGTTATGTGTGAATACATTTGTATTGCTTTTTTCGCATTATCTCAGGATTCTAAGACTATTATAGTCATATTGAGTAAAAAACTACTTTTTGCATTTGCAAGATTTAAAAAAGCATATGTTTCGAGTAAAACTCCCAAAGATGCATTATTTCAGGCATTATTAGCCATTTTTCATGTGTGGTGTAGGAGTTATGTTTAAATAACTGTCCATATTGAGTGTTACAGTATACAGTCATATTGAGTAAAACCTCATTTTTGTATTTGCAAACCATTGAAAAACAACTGTATCTAGTAAAACTCACATGTATTCAATATCACAGGCATTTTTAGACATTTTGCACGTTTGGATTAGGAGTTATGTTTGATTCCATTTTTATTGCTTTTTTCGCATTATCTCAGGATTCTAAGAACATTACTGTCAAATGAGTAACAAATCAAATTATGTTTTTGCAAACCTTACCAAATGTTTTTTTTTCAGGAAAACTCTCGAAGATGCATTTCTTCAGGCATTATTAGACATTTTGCATGTGTATTTTTGGAGTTATGTTTCAAAAACTGTCATTTTGAGTGTGACCAACATTAAGCCAGTAAAAACTTATATTTGTATTTGTGATTCTTTCCAAAATACCTGATTCTGCTAAAACTTACATAAATTCAATAATAAAGGCTTTTTAAGACAAATGTCATATTTGGTTTTGGAGTTATGATTATAAACCTTTCATATTTAGTATGACAGTTACACTGTTATATTGAATAAAAAAAATAACTTCTGTCTTTGCAAACCTTACAAAAGATCATTTTTCTAGTACAACTAACAAAAAAACACATCCCTAGGCATTATTAGCCATTTTGCATGTGTTGTTTAGAAGTTATGTGTGAATACATTAGTATTGCTTTTTTCGCATTATCTCAGGATTCTAAGACTATTATAGTCATATTGAGTAAAAAACTAATTTTTGCATTTGCAAGATTTAAAAAAGCATATGTTTCGGGTAAAACTCTCAAAGATGCATTATTTCAGGCATTATTAGCCATTTTTCATGTGTGGTGTAGGAGTTATGTTTAAATAACTGTCATATTGAGTGTTACAGTATACAGTCATATTGAGTAAAACCTCATTTTTGTATTTGCAAACCATTGAAAAACAACTGTATCTAGTAAAACTCACATGTATTCAATATCACAGGCATTTTTAGACATTTTGCACGTTTGGATTAGGAATTATGTTTGATTACATTTTTATTGCTTTTTTCGCATTATCTCAGGATTCTAAGTACATTACTGTCAAAATGAGTAACAAATCAAATTTTGTTTTTGCAAACCTTACCAAATGGTTTTTTTTCCAGGAGAACTCTCGAAGATGCATTTCTTCAGGCATTATTAGACATTTTGCATGTGTATTTTTGGAGTTATGTTTCAAAAACTGTCATTTTGAGTGTGACCAACATTAAGCCAGTAAAAACTTATATTTGTATTTGTGATTCTTTCCAAAATACCTGATTCTGCTAAAACTTACATAAATTCAATAATAAAGGCTTTTTAAGACAAATGTCATATTTGGTTTTGGAGTTATGATTATAAACCTTTCATATTTAGTATGACAGTTACACTGTTATATTGAATAAAAAAACTAACTTCTGTCTTTGCAAATCTTACAAAAGATAATTTTTCTAGTACAACTAACAAAAAAACATATCTCTAGGCATTATTAGCCATTTTGCATGTGTTGTTTAGAAGTTATGTGTGAATACATTTGTATTGCTTTTTTCGCATAATCTCAGGATTCTAAGACTATTATAGTCATATTGAGTAAAAAACTACTTTTTGCATTTGCAAGATTTAAAAAAGCACATGTTTCGAGTAAAACTCCCAAAGATGCATTATTTCAGGCATTATTAGCCATTTTTCATGTATGGTGTAGGAGTTATGTTTAAATAACTGTCATATTGAGTGTTACAGTATACAGTCATATTGAGTAAAACCTCATTTTTGTATTTGCAAACCATTGAAAAACAACTGTATCTAGTAAAACTCACATGTATTCAATATCACAGGCATTTTTAGACATTTTGCACGTTTGGATTAGGAGTTATGTTTGATTCCATTTTTATTGCTTTTTTCGCATTATCTCAGGATTCTAAGAACATTACTGTCAAATGAGTAACAAATCAAATTATGTTTTTGCAAACCTTACCAAATGTTTTTTTTTCAGGAAAACTCTCGAAGATGCATTTCTTCAGGCATTATTAGACATTTTGCATGTGTATTTTTGGAGTTATGTTTCAAAAACTGTCATTTTGAGTGTGACCAACATTAAGCCAGTAAAAACTTATATTTGTATTTGTGATTCTTTCCAAAATACCTGATTCTGCTAAAACTTACATAAATTCAATAATAAAGGCTTTTTAAGACAAATGTCATATTTGGTTTTGGAGTTATGATTATAAACCTTTCATATTTAGTATGACAGTTACACTGTTATATTGAATAAAAAAACTAACTTCTGTCTTTGCAAACCTTACAAAAGATCATTTTTCTAGTACAACTAACAAAAAAACACATCCCTAGGCATTATTAGCCATTTTGCATGTGTTGTTTAGAAGTTATGTGTGAATACATTTGTATTGCTTTTTTCGCATTATCTCAGGATTCTAAGACTATTATAGTCATATTGAGTAAAAAACTACTTTTTGCATTTGCAAGATTTAAAAAAGCATATGTTTCGGGTAAAACTCTCAAAGATGCATTATTTCAGGCATTATTAGCCATTTTTCATGTGTGGTGTAGGAGTTATGTTTAAATAACTGTCATATTGAGTGTTACAGTATACAGTCATATTGAGTAAAACCTAATTTTTGTATTTGCAAACCATTGAAAAACAACTGTATCTAGCAAAACTCACATGCATTCAATATCACAGGCATTTTTAGACATTTTGCACGTTTGGATTAGGAATTATGTTTGATTACATTTTTATTGCTTTTTTCGCATTATCTCAGGATTCTAAGTACATTACTGTCAAAATGAGTAAAAAATCAAATCTTGTTTTTGCAAACCTTACCAAATGGGTTTTTTTTTCAGGAAAACTCTCGAAGATGCATTTCCTCAGGCATTATTAGACATTTTGCATGTGTATTTTTGGAGTTATGTTTCAAAAACTGTCATTTTGAGTGTGACCAACATTAAGCCAGTAAAAACTTATATTTGTATTTGTGATTCTTTCCAAAATACCTGATTCTGCTAAAACTTACATAAATTCAATAATAAAGGCTTTTTAAGACAAATGTCATATTTGGTTTTGGAGTTATGATTATAAACCTTTCATATTTAGTATGACAGTTACACTGTTATATTGAATAAAAAAACTAACTTCTGTCTTTGCAAATCTTACAAAAGATAATTTTTCTAGTACAACTAACAAAAAAACATATCTCTAGGCATTATTAGCCATTTTGCATGTGTTGTTTAGAAGTTATGTGTGAATACATTTGTATTGCTTTTTTCGCATTATCTCAGGATTCTAAGACTATTATAGTCATATTGAGTAAAAAACTACTTTTTGCATTTGCAAGATTTAAAAAAGCATATGTTTCGAGTAAAAATCCAAAAGATATATTATTTCAGGCATTATTAGCCATTTTTCATGTGTGGTGTAGGAGTTATGTTTAAATAACTGTCATATTGAGTGTTACAGTATACAGTCATATTGAGTAAAACCTCATTTTTGTATTTGCAAACCATTGAAAAACAACTGTATCTAGTAAAACTCACATGTATTCAATATCACAGGCATTTTTAGACATTTTGCACGTTTGGATTAGGAATTATGTTTGATTCCATTTTTATTGCTTTTTTCGCATTATCTCAGGATTCTAAGAACATTACTGTCAAATGAGTAACAAATCAAATTATGTTTTTGCAAACCTTACCAAATGTTTTTTTTTCAGGAAAACTCTCGAAGATGCATTTCTTCAGGCATTATTAGACATTTTGCATGTGTATTTTTGGAGTTATGTTTCAAAAACTGTCATTTTGAGTGTGACCAACATTAAGCCAGTAAAAACTTATATTTGTATTTGTGATTCTTTCCAAAATACCTGATTCTGCTAAAACTTACATAAATTCAATAATAAAGGCTTTTTAAGACAAATGTCATATTTGGTTTTGGAGTTATGATTATAAACCTTTCATATTTAGTATGACAGTTACACTGTTATATTGAATAAAAAAACTAACTTCTGTCTTTGCAAACCTTACAAAAGATCATTTTTCTAGTACAACTAACCAAAAAACATATATCTAGGCATTATTAGCCATTTTGCATGTGTTGTTTAGAAGTTATGTGTGAATACATTTGTATTGCTTTTTTCGCATTATCTCAGGATTCTAAGACTATTATAGTCATATTGAGTAAAAAACTACTTTTTGCATTTGCAAGATTTAAAAAAGCATATGTTTCGAGTAAAACTCCCAAAGATGCATTATTTCAGGCATTATTAGCCATTTTTCATGTGTGGTGTAGGAGTTATGTTTAAATAACTGTCGTATTGAGTGTTACAGTATACAGTCATATTGAGTAAAACCTCATTTTTGTATTTGCAAACCATTGAAAAACAACTGTATCTAGTAAAACTCACATGTATTCAATATCACAGGCATTTTTAGACATTTTGCACGTTTGGATTAGGAATTATGTTTGATTCCATTTTTATTGCTTTTTTCGCATTATCTCAGGATTCTAAGAACATTACTGTCAAATGAGTAACAAATCAAATTATGTTTTTGCAAACCTTACCAAATGTTTTTTTTTCAGGAAAACTCTCGAAGATGCATTTCTTCAGGCATTATTAGACATTTTGCATGTGTATTTTTGGAGTTATGTTTCAAAAACTGTCATTTTGAGTGTGACCAACATTAAGCCAGTAAAAACTTATATTTGTATTTGTGATTCTTTCCAAAATACCTGATTCTGCTAAAACTTACATAAATTCAATATTAAACGCTTTTTAAGACAAATGTCATATTTGGTTTTGGAGTTATGATTATAAACCTTTCATATTTAGTATGACAGTTACACTGTTATATTGAATAAAAAAACTAACTTCTGTCTTTGCAAACCTTACAAAAGATCATTTTTCTAGTACAACTAACAAAAAAACATATCTCTAGGCATTATTAGCCATTTTGCATGTGTTGTTTAGAAGTTATGTTTGAATACATTTTTATTGCTTTTTTCGCATTATCTCAGGATTCCAAGACTATTATAGTCATATTGAGTAAAAAACTACTTTTTGCATTTGCAAGATTTAAAAAAGCATATGTTTCGAGTAAAACTCCCAAAGATGCATTATTTCAGGCATTATTAGCCATTTTTCATGTGTGGTGTAGGAGTTATGTTTAAATAACTGTCATATTGAGTGTTACAGTATACAGTCATATTGAGTAAAACCTCATTTTTGTATTTGCAAACCATTGAAAAACAACTGTATCTAGTAAAACTCACATGTATTCAATATCACAGGCATTTTTAGACATTTTGCACGTTTGGATTAGGAATTATGTTTGATTCCATTTTTATTGCTTTTTTCGCATTATCTCAGGATTCTAAGAACATTACTGTCAAATGAGTAACAAATCAAATTATGTTTTTGCAAACCTTACCAAATGTTTTTTTTTTCAGGAAAACTCTCGAAGATGCATTTCTTCAGGCATTATTAGACATTTTGCATGTGTATTTTTGGAGTTATGTTTCAAAAACTGTCATTTTGAGTGTGACCAATATGAGGCCAGTAAAAACTTATATTTGTATTTGTAATTCTTTCCAAAATACCTGATTCTGCTAAAACTTACATAAATTCAATAATAAAGGCTTTTTAAGACAAATGTCATATTTGGTTTTGGAGTTATGATTATAAACCTTTCATATTTAGTATGACAGTTACACTGTTATATTGAATAAAAAAACTAACTTCTGTCTGCAAATCTTACAAAAGATAATTTTTCCAGTACAACTAACAAAAAAACATATCTCTAGGCATTATTAGCCATTTTGCATGTGTTGTTTAGAAGTTATGTGTGAATACATTTGTATTGCTTTTTTCGCATAATCTCAGGATTCTAAGACTATTATAGTCATATTGAGTAAAAAACTACTTTTTGCATTTGCAAGATTTAAAAAAGCATATGTTTCGAGTAAAAATCCAAAAGATATATTATTTCAGGCATTATTAGCCATTTTTCATGTGTGGTGTAGGAGTTATGTTTAAATAACTGTCATATTGAGTGTTACAGTATACAGTCATATTGAGTAAAACCTCATTTTTGTATTTGCAAACCATTGAAAAACAACTGTATCTAGTAAAACTCACATGTATTCAATATCACAGGCATTTTTAGACATTTTGCACGTTTGGATTAGGAATTATGTTTGATTCCATTTTTATTGCTTTTTTCGCATTATCTCAGGATTCTAAGAACATTACTGTCAAATGAGTAACAAATCAAATTATGTTTTTGCAAACCTTACCAAATGTTTTTTTTTCAGGAAAACTCTCGAAGATGCATTTCTTCAGGCATTATTAGACATTTTGCATGTGTATTTTTGGAGTTATGTTTCAAAAACTGTCATTTTGAGTGTGACCAACATTAAGCCAGTAAAAACTTATATTTGTATTTGTGATTCTTTCCAAAATACCTGATTCTGCTAAAACTTACATAAATTCAATAATAAAGGCTTTTTAAGACAAATGTCATATTTGGTTTTGGAGTTATGATTATAAACCTTTCATATTTAGTATGACAGTTACACTGTTATATTGAATAAAAAAACTAACTTCTGTCTTTGCAAACCTTACAAAAGATCATTTTTCTAGTACAACTAACAAAAAAACACATCCCTAGGCATTATTAGCCATTTTGCATGTGTTGTTTAGAAGTTATGTGTGAATACATTTGTATTGCTTTTTTCGCATTATCTCAGGATTCTAAGACTATTATAGTCATATTGAGTAAAAAACTACTTTTTGCATTTGCAAGATTTAAAAAAGCATATGTTTCGGGTAAAACTCTCAAAGATGCATTATTTCAGGCATTATTAGCCATTTTTCATGTGTGGTGTAGGAGTTATGTTTAAATAACTGTCATATTGAGTGTTACAGTATACAGTCATATTGAGTAAAACCTAATTTTTGTATTTGCAAACCATTGAAAAACAACTGTATCTAGCAAAACTCACATGTATTCAATATCACAGGCATTTTTAGACATTTTGCACGTTTGGATTAGGAATTATGTTTGATTACATTTTTATTGCTTTTTTCGCATTATCTCAGGATTCTAAGTACATTACTGTCAAAATGAGTAAAAAATCAAATTTTGTTTTTGCAAACCTTACCAAATGGTTTTTTTTTTCAGGAAAACTCTCGAAGATGCATTTCCTCAGGCATTATTAGACATTTTGCATGTGTATTTTTGGAGTTATGTTTCAAAAACTGTCATTTTGAGTGTGACCAACATTAAGCCAGTAAAAACTTATATTTGTATTTGTGATTCTTTCCAAAATACCTGATTCTGCTAAAACTTACATAAATTCAATATTAAACGCTTTTTAAGACAAATGTCATATTTGGTTTTGGAGTTATGATTATAAACCTTTCATATTTAGTATGACAGTTACACTGTTATATTGAATAAAAAAACTAACTTCTGTCTTTGCAAATCTTACAAAAGATAATTTTTCTAGTACAACTAACAAAAAAACATATCTCTAGGCATTATTAGCCATTTTGCATGTGTTGTTTAGAAGTTATGTGTGAATACATTTGTATTGCTTTTTTCGCATTATCTCAGGATTCTAAGACTATTATAGTCATATTGAGTAAAAAACTACTTTTTGCATTTGCAAGATTTAAAAAAGCATATGTTTCGAGTAAAAATCCCAAAGATGCATTATTTCAGGCATTATTAGCCATTTTTCATGTGTGGTGTAGGAGTTATGTTTAAATAACTGTCATATTGAGTGTTACAGTATACAGTCATATTGAGTAAAACCTCATTTTTGTATTTGCAAACCATTGAAAAACAACTGTATCTAGTAAAACTCACATGTATTCAATATCACAGGCATTTTTAGACATTTTGCACGTTTGGATTAGGAATTATGTTTGATTCCATTTTTATTGCTTTTTTCGCATTATCTCAGGATTCTAAGAACATTACTGTCAAATGAGTAACAAATCAAATTATGTTTTTGCAAACCTTACCAAATGTTTTTTTTTCAGGAAAACTCTCGAAGATGCATTTCTTCAGGCATTATTAGACATTTTGCATGTGTATTTTTGGAGTTATGTTTCAAAAACTGTCATTTTGAGTGTGACCAACATTAAGCCAGTAAAAACTTATATTTGTATTTGTGATTCTTTCTAAAATACCTGATTCTGCTAAAACTTACATAAATTCAATAATAAAGGCTTTTTAAGACAAATGTCATATTTGGTTTTGGAGTTATGATTATAAACCTTTCATATTTAGTATGACAGTTACACTGTTATATTGAATAAAAAAACTAACTTCTGTCTTTGCAAACCTTACAAAAGATCATTTTTCTAGTACAACTAACAAAAAAACACATCCCTAGGCATTATTAGCCATTTTGCATGTGTTGTTTAGAAGTTATGTGTGAATACATTTGTATTGCTTTTTTCGCATTATCTCAGGATTCTAAGACTATTATAGTCATATTGAGTAAAAAACTACTTTTTGCATTTGCAAGATTTAAAAAAGCATATGTTTCGGGTAAAACTCTCAAAGATGCATTATTTCAGGCATTATTAGCCATTTTTCATGTGTGGTGTAGGAGTTATGTTTAAATAACTGTCATATTGAGTGTTACAGTATACAGTCATATTGAGTAAAACCTAATTTTTGTATTTGCAAACCATTGAAAAACAACTGTATCTAGCAAAACTCACATGTATTCAATATCACAGGCATTTTTAGACATTTTGCACGTTTGGATTAGGAATTATGTTTGATTACATTTTTATTGCTTTTTTCGCATTATCTCAGGATTCTAAGTACATTACTGTCAAAATGAGTAACAAATCAAATTTTGTTTTTGCAAACCTTACCAAATGTTTTTTTTTTCAGGAAAACTCTCGAAGATGCATTTCTTCAGGCATTATTAGACATTTTGCATGTGTATTTTTGGAGTTATGTTTCAAAAACTGTCATTTTGAGTGTGACCAACATTAAGCCAGTAAAAACTTATATTTGTATTTGTGATTCTTTCCAAAATACCTGATTCTGCTAAAACTTACATAAATTCAATAATAAAGGCTTTTTAAGACAAATGTCATATTTGGTTTTGGAGTTATGATTATAAACCTTTCATATTTAGTATGACAGTTACACTGTTATATTGAATAAAAAAACTAACTTCTGTCTTTGCAAATCTTACAAAAGATAATTTTTCTAGTACAACTAACAAAAAAACATATCTCTAGGCATTATTAGCCATTTTGCATGTGTTGTTTAGAAGTTATGTGTGAATACATTTGTATTGCTTTTTTCGCATTATCTCAGGATTCTAAGACTATTATAGTCATATTGAGTAAAAAACTACTTTTTGCATTTGCAAGATTTAAAAAAGCATATGTTTCGAGTAAAAATCCAAAAGATATATTATTTCAGGCATTATTAGCCATTTTTCATGTGTGGTGTAGGAGTTATGTTTAAATAACTGTCATATTGAGTGTTACAGTATACAGTCATATTGAGTAAAACCTCATTTTTGTATTTGCAAACCATTGAAAAACAACTGTATCTAGTAAAACTCATATGTATTCAATATCACAGGCATTTTTAGACATTTTGCACGTTTGGATTAGGAATTATGTTTGATTCCATTTTTATTGTTTTTTTCGCATTATCTCAGGATTCTAAGAACATTACTGTCAAATGAGTAACAAATCAAATTATGTTTTTGCAAACCTTACCAAATATTTTTTTTTCAGGAAAACTCTCGAAGATGCATTTCTTCAGGCATTATTAGACATTTTGCATGTGTATTTTTGGAGTTATGTTTCAAAAACTGTCATTTTGAGTGTGACCAACATTAAGCCAGTAAAAACTTATATTTGTATTTGTGATTCTTTCCAAAATACCTGATTCTGCTAAAACTTACATAAATTCAATAATAAAGGCTTTTTAAGACAAATGTCATATTTGGTTTTGGAGTTATGATTATAAACCTTTCATATTTAGTATGACAGTTACACTGTTATATTGAATAAAAAAACTAACTTCTGTCTTTGCAAACCTTACAAAAGATCATTTTTCTAGTACAACTAACCAAAAAACATATATCTAGGCATTATTAGCCATTTTGCATGTGTTGTTTAGAAGTTATGTGTGAATACATTTGTATTGCTTTTTTCGCATTATCTCAGGATTCTAAGACTATTATAGTCATATTGAGTAAAAAACTACTTTTTGCATTTGCAAGATTTAAAAAAGCATATGTTTCGAGTAAAACTCCCAAAGATGCATTATTTCAGGCATTATTAGCCATTTTTCATGTGTGGTGTAGGAGTTATGTTTAAATAACTGTCGTATTGAGTGTTACAGTATACAGTCATATTGAGTAAAACCTCATTTTTGTATTTGCAAACCATTGAAAAACAACTGTATCTAGTAAAACTCACATGTATTCAATATCACAGGCATTTTTAGACATTTTGCACGTTTGGATTAGGAATTATGTTTGATTCCATTTTTATTGCTTTTTTCGCATTATCTCAGGATTCTAAGAACATTACTGTCAAATGAGTAACAAATCAAATTTTGTTTTTGCAAACCTTACCAAATGTTTTTTTTTCAGGAAAACTCTCGAAGATGCATTTCTTCAGGCATTATTAGACATTTTGCATGTGTATTTTTGGAGTTATGTTTCAAAAACTGTCATTTTGAGTGTGACCAACATTAAGCCAGTAAAAACTTATATTTGTATTTGTGATTCTTTCCAAAATACCTGATTCTGCTAAAACTTACATAAATTCAATATTAAACGCTTTTTAAGACAAATGTCATATTTGGTTTTGGAGTTATGATTATAAACCTTTCATATTTAGTATGACAGTTACACTGTTATATTGAATAAAAAAACTAACTTCTGTCTTTGCAAACCTTACAAAAGATCATTTTTCTAGTACAACTAACAAAAAAACATATCTCTAGGCATTATTAGCCATTTTGCATGTGTTGTTTAGAAGTTATGTTTGAATACATTTTTATTGCTTTTTTCGCATTATCTCAGGATTCTAAGACTATTATAGTCATATTGAGTAAAAAACTACTTTTTGCATTTGCAAGATTTAAAAAAGCATATGTTTCGAGTAAAACTCCCAAAGATGCATTATTTCAGGCATTATTAGCCATTTTTCATGTGTGGTGTAGGAGTTATGTTTAAATAACTGTCATATTGAGTGTTACAGTATACAGTCATATTGAGTAAAACCTCATTTTTGTATTTGCAAACCATTGAAAAACAACTGTATCTAGTAAAACTCACATGTATTCAATATCACAGACATTTTTAGACATTTTGCACGTTTGGATTAGGAATTATGTTTGATTCCATTTTTATTGCTTTTTTCGCATTATCTCAGGATTCTAAGAACATTACTGTCAAATGAGTAACAAATCAAATTATGTTTTTGCAAACCTTACCAAATGTTTTTTTTTCAGGAAAACTCTCGAAGATGCATTTCTTCAGGCATTATTAGACATTTTGCATGTGTATTTTTGGAGTTATGCTTCAAAAACTGTCATTTTGAGTGTGACCAATATGAGGCCAGTAAAAACTTATATTTGTATTTGTAATTCTTTCCAAAATACCTGATTCTGCTAAAACTGACATAAATTCAATAATAAAGGCTTTTTAAGACAAATGTCATATTTGGTTTTGGAGTTATGATTATAAACCTTTCATATTTAGTATGACAGTTACACTGTTATATTGAATAAAAAAACTAACTTCTGTCTGCAAATCTTACAAAAGATAATTTTTCCAGTACAACTAACAAAAAAACATATCTCTAGGCATTATTAGCCATTTTGCATGTGTTGTTTAGAAGTTATGTGTGAATACATTTGTATTGCTTTTTTCGCATAATCTCAGGATTCTAAGACTATTATAGTCATATTGAGTAAAAAACTACTTTTTGCATTTGCAAGATTTAAAAAAGCATATGTTTCGGGTAAAACTCTCAAAGATGCATTATTTCAGGCATTATTAGCCATTTTTCATGTGTGGTGTAGGAGTTATGTTTAAATAACTGTCGTATTGAGTGTTACAGTATACAGTCATATTGAGTAAAACCTCATTTTTGTATTTGCAAACCATTGAAAAACAACTGTATCTAGTAAAACTCACATGTATTCAATATCACAGGCATTTTTAGACATTTTGCACGTTTGGATTAGGAATTATGTTTGATTCCATTTTTATTGCTTTTTTCGCATTATCTCAGGATTCTAAGAACATTACTGTCAAATGAGTAACAAATCAAATTATGTTTTTGCAAACCTTACCAAATGTTTTTTTTTCAGGAAAACTCTCGAAGATGCATTTCTTCAGGCATTATTAGACATTTTGCATGTGTATTTTTGGAGTTATGTTTCAAAAACTGTCATTTTGAGTGTGACCAACATTAAGCCAGTAAAAACTTATATTTGTATTTGTGATTCTTTCCAAAATACCTGATTCTGCTAAAACTTACATAAATTCAATAATAAAGGCTTTTTAAGACAAATGTCATATTTGGTTTTGGAGTTATGATTATGAACCTTTCATATTTAGTATGACAGTTACACTGTCATATTGAATAAAAAAACTAACTTCTGTCTTTGCAAACCTTACAAAAGATCATTTTTCTAGTACAACTAACCAAAAAACACATCCCTAGGCATTATTAGCCATTTTGCATGTGTTGTTTAGAAGTTATGTGTGAATACATTTGTATTGCTTTTTTCGCATTATCTCAGGATTCTAAGACTATTATAGTCATATTGAGTAAAAAACTACTTTTTGCATTTGCAAGATTTAAAAAAGCATATGTTTCGAGTAAAACTCCCAAAGATGCATTATTTCAGGCATTATTAGCCATTTTTCATGTGTGGTGTAGGAGTTATGTTTAAATAACTGTCGTATTGAGTGTTACAGTATACAGTCATATTGAGTAAAACCTCATTTTTGTATTTGCAAACCATTGAAAAACAACTGTATCTAGTAAAACTCACATGTATTCAATATCACAGGCATTTTTAGACATTTTGCACGTTTGGATTAGGAATTATGTTTAATTCCATTTTTATTGTTTTTTTCGCATTATCTCAGGATTCTAAGAACATTACTGTCAAATGAGTAACAAATCAAATTATGTTTTTGCAAACCTTACCAAATGTTTTTTTTTCAGGAAAACTCTCGAAGATGCATTTCTTCAGGCATTATTAGACATTTTGCATGTGTATTTTTGGAGTTATGTTTCAAAAACTGTCATTTTGAGTGTGACCAACATTAAGCCAGTAAAAACTTATATTTGTATTTGTGATTCTTTCCAAAATACCTGATTCTGCTAAAACTTACATAAATTCAATAATAAAGGCTTTTTAAGACAAATGTCATATTTGGTTTTGGAGTTATGATTATAAACCTTTCATATTTAGTATGACAGTTACACTGTTATATTGAATAAAAAAAATAACTTCTGTCTTTGCAAACCTTACAAAAGATCATTTTTCTAGTACAACTAACAAAAAAACACATCCCTAGGCATTATTAGCCATTTTGCATGTGTTGTTTAGAAGTTATGTGTGAATACATTAGTATTGCTTTTTTCGCATTATCTCAGGATTCTAAGACTATTATAGTCATATTGAGTAAAAAACTAATTTTTGCATTTGCAAGATTTAAAAAAGCATATGTTTCGGGTAAAACTCTCAAAGATGCATTATTTCAGGCATTATTAGCCATTTTTCATGTGTGGTGTAGGAGTTATGTTTAAATAACTGTCATATTGAGTGTTACAGTATACAGTCATATTGAGTAAAACCTCATTTTTGTATTTGCAAACCATTGAAAAACAACTGTATCTAGTAAAACTCACATGTATTCAATATCACAGGCATTTTTAGACATTTTGCACGTTTGGATTAGGAATTATGTTTGATTACATTTTTATTGCTTTTTTCGCATTATCTCAGGATTCTAAGTACATTACTGTCAAAATGAGTAACAAATCAAATTTTGTTTTTGCAAACCTTACCAAATGGTTTTTTTTCCAGGAGAACTCTCGAAGATGCATTTCTTCAGGCATTATTAGACATTTTGCATGTGTATTTTTGGAGTTATGTTTCAAAAACTGTCATTTTGAGTGTGACCAACATTAAGCCAGTAAAAACTTATATTTGTATTTGTGATTCTTTCCAAAATACCTGATTCTGCTAAAACTTACATAAATTCAATAATAAAGGCTTTTTAAGACAAATGTCATATTTGGTTTTGGAGTTATGATTATAAACCTTTCATATTTAGTATGACAGTTACACTGTTATATTGAATAAAAAAACTAACTTCTGTCTTTGCAAATCTTACAAAAGATAATTTTTCTAGTACAACTAACAAAAAAACATATCTCTAGGCATTATTAGCCATTTTGCATGTGTTGTTTAGAAGTTATGTGTGAATACATTTGTATTGCTTTTTTCGCATAATCTCAGGATTCTAAGACTATTATAGTCATATTGAGTAAAAAACTACTTTTTGCATTTGCAAGATTTAAAAAAGCACATGTTTCGAGTAAAACTCCCAAAGATGCATTATTTCAGGCATTATTAGCCATTTTTCATGTATGGTGTAGGAGTTATGTTTAAATAACTGTCATATTGAGTGTTACAGTATACAGTCATATTGAGTAAAACCTAATTTTTGTATTTGCAAACCATTGAAAAACAACTGTATCTAGTAAAACTCACATGTATTCAATATCACAGGCATTTTTAGACATTTTGCACGTTTGGATTAGGAATTATGTTTGAATACATTTTTATTGCTTTTTTCGCATTATCTCAGGATTCTAAGAACATTACTGTCAAATGAGTAACAAATCAAATTATGTTTTTGCAAACCTTACCAAATGTTTTTTTTTCAGGAAAACTCTCGAAGATGCATTTCTTCAGGCATTATTAGACATTTTGCATGTGTATTTTTGGAGTTATGTTTCAAAAACTGTCATTTTGAGTGTGACCAATATGAGGCCAGTAAAAACTTATATTTGTATTTGTAATTCTTTCCAAAATACCTGATTCTGCTAAAACTTACATAAATTCAATAATAAAGGCTTTTTAAGACAAATGTCATATTTGGTTTTGGAGTTATGATTATAAACCTTTCATATTTAGTATGACAGTTACACTGTTATATTGAATAAAAAAACTAACTTCTCTCTGCAAATCTTACAAAAGATAATTTTTCCAGTACAACTAACAAAAAAACATATCTCTAGGCATTATTAGCCATTTTGCATGTGTTGTTTAGAAGTTATGTGTGAATACATTTGTATTGCTTTTTTCGCATAATCTCAGGATTCTAAGACTATTATAGTCATATTGAGTAAAAAACTACTTTTTGCATTTGCAAGATTTAAAAAAGCATATGTTTCGAGTAAAACTCCCAAAGATGCATTATTTCAGGCATTATTAGCCATTTTTCATGTATGGTGTAGGAGTTATGTTTAAATAACTGTCATATTGAGTGTTACAGTATACAGTCATATTGAGTAAAACCTCATTTTTGTATTTGCAAACCATTGAAAAACAACTGTATCTAGTAAAACTCACATGTATTCAATATCACAGGCATTTTTAGACATTTTGCACGTTTGGATTAGGAATTATGTTTGAATACATTTTTATTGCTTTTTTCGCATTATCTCAGGATTCTAAGAACATTACTGTCAAATGAGTAACAAATCAAATTATGTTTTTGCAAACCTTACCAAATGGTTTTTTTTCAGGAAAACTCTCGAAGATGCATTTCTTCAGGCATTATTAGACATTTTGCATGTGTATTTTTGGAGTTATGTTTCAAAAACTGTCATTTTGAGTGTGACCAATATGAGGCCAGTAAAAACTTATATTTGTATTTGTAATTCTTTCCAAAATACCTGATTCTGCTAAAACTTAAATAAATTCAATAATAAAGGCTTTTTAAGACAAATGTCATATTTGGTTTTGGAGTTATGATTATAAACCTTTCATATTTAGTATGACAGTTACACTGTTATATTGGAAAAAAAAATAACTTGTGTCTTTGCAAACCTTACAAAAGATCATTTTTCTAGTACAACTAACAAAAAAACACATCCCTAGGCATTATTAGCTATTTTGCATGTGTTTTTTAGAAGTTATGTTTGAATACATTTTTATTGCTTTTTTCGCATTATCTCAGGATTTTAAGACTATTATAGTCATATTGAGTAAAAAACTACTTTTTGCATTTGCAAGATTTAAAAAAGCATATGTTTCGAGTAAAACTCCCAAAGATGCATTATTTCAGGCATTATTAGTCATTTTTCATGTGTGGTGTAGGAGTTATGTTTAAATAACTGTCATATTGAGTGTTACAGTATACAGTCATATTGAGTAAAATCTCATTTTTGTATTTGTAAACAATTGAAAAACAACTCTATCTAGTAAAACTCACATGTATTCAATATCAAATGCATTTTTAGACATTTTGCACCTTTGGATTAGGAATTATGTTTGATTACATATTTATTGCTTTTTTCGCATTATCTCAGGATTCTAAGTACATTACTGTCAAATTGAGTAACAAATCAAATTTTGTTTTTGCAAACCTTACCAAATGTTTTTTTTTTTTCAGGAAAACTCTCGAAGATGCATTTCTTCAGGCATTATTAGACATTTTGCATGTGTATTTTTGGAGTTATGTTTCAAAAACTGTCATTTTGAGTGTGACCAATATGAGGCCAGTAAAATCTAATATTTGTATTTGTGATTCTTTCCAAAATACCTGATTCTGCTAAAACTTACATAAATTCAATAATAAAGGCTTTTTAAGACAAATGTCATATTTGGTTTTGGAGTTATGATTATAAACCTTTCATATTTAGTATGACAGTTACACTGTTATATTGGAAAAAAAAACTAACTTGTGTCTTTGCAAACCTTACAAAAGATCATTTTTCTAGTACAACTAACAAAAAAACATATCTCTAGGCATTATTAGCTATTTTGCATGTGTTGTTTAGAAGTTATGTTTGAATACATTTTTATTGCTTTTTTCGCATTATCTCAGGATTCTAAGACTATTATAGTCATATTGAGTAAAAAACTACTTTTTGCATTTGCAAGATTTAAAAAAGCATATGTTTCGAGTAAAACTCCCAAAGATGCATTATTTCAGGCATTATTAGCCATTTTTCATGTGTGGTGTAGGAGTTATGTTTAAATAACTGTCATATTGAGTGTTACAGTATACAGTCATATTGAGTAAAACCTCATTTTTGTATTTGCAAACCATTGAAAAACAACTGTATCTAGTAAAACTCACATGTATTCAATATCATAGGCATTTTTAGACATTTTGCACGTTTGGATTAGAAATTATGTTTGAATACATTTTTATTGCTTTTTTCGCATTATCTCAGGATTCTGAGAACATTACTGTCAAATTGAGTAACAAATCAAATTTTGTTTTTGCAAACCTTACCAAATGTTTTTTTTTTCAGGAAAACTCTCGAAGATGCATTTCTTCAGGCATTATTAGACATTTTGCATGTGTATTTTTGGAGTTATGTTTCAAAAACTGTCATTTTGAGTGTGACCAATATGAGGCCAGTAAAAACTTATATTTGTATTTGTAATTCTTTCCAAAATACCTGATTCTGCTAAAACTTACATAAATTCAATAATAAAGGCTTTTTAAGACAAATGTCATATTTGGTTTTGGAGTTATGATTATAAACCTTTCATATTTAGTATGACAGTTACACTGTTATATTGAATAAAAAAACTAACTTCTCTCTGCAAATCTTACAAAAGATAATTTTTCCAGTACAACTAACAAAAAAACATATCTCTAGGCATTATTAGCCATTTTGCATGTGTTGTTTAGAAGTTATGTGTGAATACATTTGTATTGCTTTTTTCGCATAATCTCAGGATTCTAAGACTATTATAGTCATATTGAGTAAAAAACTACTTTTTGCATTTGCAAGATTTAAAAAAGCATATGTTTCGAGTAAAACTCCCAAAGATGCATTATTTCAGGCATTATTAGCCATTTTTCATGTATGGTGTAGGAGTTATGTTTAAATAACTGTCATATTGAGTGTTACAGTATACAGTCATATTGAGTAAAACCTCATTTTTGTATTTGCAAACCATTGAAAAACAACTGTATCTAGTAAAACTCACATGTATTCAATATCACAGGCATTTTTAGACATTTTGCACGTTTGGATTAGGAATTATGTTTGAATACATTTTTATTGCTTTTTTCGCATTATCTCAGGATTCTAAGAACATTACTGTCAAATGAGTAACAAATCAAATTATGTTTTTGCAAACCTTACCAAATGGTTTTTTTTCAGGAAAACTCTCGAAGATGCATTTCTTCAGGCATTATTAGACATTTTGCATGTGTATTTTTGGAGTTATGTTTCAAAAACTGTCATTTTGAGTGTGACCAATATGAGGCCAGTAAAAACTTATATTTGTATTTGTAATTCTTTCCAAAATACCTGATTCTGCTAAAACTTAAATAAATTCAATAATAAAGGCTTTTTAAGACAAATGTCATATTTGGTTTTGGAGTTATGATTATAAACCTTTCATATTTAGTATGACAGTTACACTGTTATATTGGAAAAAAAAATAACTTGTGTCTTTGCAAACCTTACAAAAGATCATTTTTCTAGTACAACTAACAAAAAAACACATCCCTAGGCATTATTAGCTATTTTGCATGTGTTTTTTAGAAGTTATGTTTGAATACATTTTTATTGCTTTTTTCGCATTATCTCAGGATTTTAAGACTATTATAGTCATATTGAGTAAAAAACTACTTTTTGCATTTGCAAGATTTAAAAAAGCATATGTTTCGAGTAAAACTCCCAAAGATGCATTATTTCAGGCATTATTAGTCATTTTTCATGTGTGGTGTAGGAGTTATGTTTAAATAACTGTCATATTGAGTGTTACAGTATACAGTCATATTGAGTAAAATCTCATTTTTGTATTTGTAAACAATTGAAAAACAACTCTATCTAGTAAAACTCACATGTATTCAATATCAAATGCATTTTTAGACATTTTGCACCTTTGGATTAGGAATTATGTTTGATTACATATTTATTGCTTTTTTCGCATTATCTCAGGATTCTAAGTACATTACTGTCAAATTGAGTAACAAATCAAATTTTGTTTTTGCAAACCTTACCAAATGTTTTTTTTTTTTCAGGAAAACTCTCGAAGATGCATTTCTTCAGGCATTATTAGACATTTTGCATGTGTATTTTTGGAGTTATGTTTCAAAAACTGTCATTTTGAGTGTGACCAATATGAGGCCAGTAAAATCTAATATTTGTATTTGTGATTCTTTCCAAAATACCTGATTCTGCTAAAACTTACATAAATTCAATAATAAAGGCTTTTTAAGACAAATGTCATATTTGGTTTTGGAGTTATGATTATAAACCTTTCATATTTAGTATGACAGTTACACTGTTATATTGGAAAAAAAAACTAACTTGTGTCTTTGCAAACCTTACAAAAGATCATTTTTCTAGTACAACTAACAAAAAAACATATCTCTAGGCATTATTAGCTATTTTGCATGTGTTGTTTAGAAGTTATGTTTGAATACATTTTTATTGCTTTTTTCGCATTATCTCAGGATTCTAAGACTATTATAGTCATATTGAGTAAAAAACTACTTTTTGCATTTGCAAGATTTAAAAAAGCATATGTTTCGAGTAAAACTCCCAAAGATGCATTATTTCAGGCATTATTAGCCATTTTTCATGTGTGGTGTAGGAGTTATGTTTAAATAACTGTCATATTGAGTGTTACAGTATACAGTCATATTGAGTAAAACCTCATTTTTGTATTTGCAAACCATTGAAAAACAACTGTATCTAGTAAAACTCACATGTATTCAATATCATAGGCATTTTTAGACATTTTGCACGTTTGGATTAGAAATTATGTTTGAATACATTTTTATTGCTTTTTTCGCATTATCTCAGGATTCTGAGAACATTACTGTCAAATTGAGTAACAAATCAAATTTTGTTTTTGCAAACCTTACCAAATGTTTTTTTTTTCAGGAAAACTCTCGAAGATGCATTTCTTCAGGCATTATTAGACATTTTGCATGTGTATTTTTGGAGTTATGTTTCAAAAACTGTCATTTTGAGTGTGACCAATATGAGGCCAGTAAAAACTTATATTTGTATTTGTGATTCTTTCCAAAATACCTGATTCTGCTAAAACCTACATAAATTCAATATTAAAGGCTTTTTAAGACAAATGTCATAATTGGTTTTGGAGTTATGATGATAAACCTTTCATATTTAGTCAGACAGTTACACTGTCATATTGGGAAAAAAAACTAACTTGTGTCTTTGCAAACCTTAAAAAAGATCATTTTTTCTAGTACAACTAACCAAAATACATATCTCTAGGCATTATTAGCCATTTTGCATTTGTTGTTTAGAAGTTATGTTTGAATACCTTTTTATTGCTTTTTTCGCATTATCTCAGGATTCTAAGACTATTATAGTCATTTTGAGTAAAAAACTACTTTTTGCATTTGCAAGATTTAAAAAAGCATATGTTTCGAGTAAAACTCCCAAAGATGCATTATTTCAGGCATTATTAGCCATTTTCCATGTGTGGTGTAGGAGTTATGTTTAAATAACTGTCATATTGAGTGTTACAGCATACAGTCATATTGAGTAAAACCTCATTTTTGTATTTGCAAACCATTGAAAAACAACTGTATCTAGTAAAACTCACATGTATTCAATATCACAGGCATTTTTAGACATTTTGCACGTTTGGTTTAGGAATTATGTTTGAATACATTTTTATTGCTTTTTTCGCATTATCTCAGGATTCTAAGTACATTACTGTCAAATTGAGTAACAAATCAAATTTTGTTTTTGCAAACCTTACCAAATGTTTTTTTTTTCAGGAAAACTCTCGAAGATGCATTTCTTCAGGCATTATTAGACATTTTGCATGTGTATTTTTGGAGTTATGTTTCAAAAACTGTCATTTTGAGTGTGACCAATATGAGGCCAGTAAAATCTAACATTTGTATTTGTGATTCTTTCCAAAATACCTGATTCTGCTAAAACTTACATAAATTCAATATTAAAGGCTTTTTAAGACAAATGTCATATTTGGTTTTGGATTTATGATTATAAACCTTTCATATTTAGTATGACAGTTACACTATTATATTGGGAAAAAAAATTAACTTATGTCTTTGCAAACCTTACAAAGGATCATTTTTCTAGTACAACTAACAAAAAAACATATCTCTAGGCATTATTAGCCATTTCGCATGTGTTGTTTAGAAGTTATGTGTGAATACATTTGTATTGCTTTTTTCGCATTATCTCAGGATTCTTAGAATATTATAGTCATATTGAGTAAAAAACTACTTTTTGCATTTGCAAGATTTAAAAAAGCATATGTTTCGAGCATAACTCCCAAAGATGCATTATTTCTGGCATTATTAGCCATTTTTCATGTGTGGTGTAGGAGTTATGTTTAAATAACTGTCATATTGAGTGTTACAGTATACAGTCATATTGAGTAAAACCTCATTTTTGTATTTGCAAACCATTGAAAAACAACTGTATCTAGTAAAAATCACATATATTCAATATCATAGGCATTTTTAGACATTTTGCACGTTTGGATTAGGAATTATGTTTGAACACATTTTTATTGCTTTTTTCGCATTATCTCAGGATTCTAAGAACATTACTGTCAAATTGAGTAACAAATCAAATTTTGTTTTTGCAAACCTTACCAAATGTTTTTTTTTCAGGAAAACTCTCGAAGATGCATTTCTTCAGGCATTATTTGACATTTTGCATGTTTATTTTTGGAGTTATGTTTCAAAAACTGTCATTTTGAGTGTGACCAATATGAGGCCAGTAAAAACTTATATTTGTATTTGTGATTCTTTCTAAAATACCTGATTCTGCTAAAACTTACATAAATTCAATAAAGGCTTTTTAAGACAAATGTCATATTTGGTTTTGGAGTTATGATTTTAAACCTTTCATATTTAGTATGACAGTTACACTGTTATATTGGAAAAAAAACTAACTTGTGTCTTTGCAAACCTTACAAAAGATCATTTTTCTAGTACAACTAACCAAAATACATATCTCTAGGCATTATTAGCTATTTTGCATGTGTTTTTTAGAAGTTATGTTTGAATACATTTTTATTGCTTTTTTCGCATTATCTCAGGATTCTAAGACTATTATAGTCATATTGAGTAAAAAACTACTTTTTGCATTTGCAAGATTTAAAAAAGCATATGTTTCGAGTAAAACTCCCAAAGATTTATTATTTCAGGCATTATTAGCCATTTTTCATGTGTGGTGTAGGAGTTATGTTTAAATAACTGTCATATTGAGTGTTACAGTATACAGTCATATTGAGTAAAACCTCATTTTTGTATTTGCAAACCATTGAAAGACAACTCTATCTAGTAAAACTCACATTTATTCAATATCATAGGCATTTTTAGACATTTTGCACGTTTGGATTAGGAATTATGTTTGAATACATTTTTATTGCTTTTTTCGCATTATCTCAGGATTCTAAGAACATTACTGTCAAATTGAGTAACAAATCAAATTTTGTTTTTGCAAACCTTACCAAATGTTTTTTTTTTTCAGGAAAACTCTCGAAGATGCATTTCTTCAGGCATTATTTGACATTTTGCATGTGTATTTTTGGAGTTATGTTTCAAAAACTGTCATTTTGAGTGTGACCAATATGAGGCCAGTAAAAACTTATATTTGTATTTGTGATTCCTTCCAAAATACCTGATTCTGCTAAAACTTACATAAATTCAATAATAAAGGATTTTTAAGACAAATGTCATATTTGGTTTTGGAGTTATGATTATAAACCTTTCATATTTAATATGACAGTTACACTGTTATATTGAATAAAAAAAAATAACTTCTGTCTTTGCAAACCTTACAAAAGATAATTTTTCTAGTACAACTAACAAAAAAACATATCTCTAGGCATTATTAGCCATTTTGCATGCGTTGTTTAGAAGTTATGTTTGAATACATTTTTATTGCTTTTTTCGCATTATCTCAGGATTCTAAGACTATTATAGTCATATTGAGTAAAAAACTACTTTTTGCATTTGCAAGATTTAAAAAAGCATATGTTTCGAGTAAAACTCCCAAAGATGCATTATTTCAGGCATTATTAGCCATTTTTCATGTGTGGTGTAGGAGTTATGTTTAAATAACTGTCATATTGAGTGTTACAGTATACAGTCATATTGAGTAAAACCTCATTTTTGTATTTGCAAACCATTGAAAAACAACTGTATCTAGTAAAACTCACATGTATTCAATATCATAGGCATTTTTAGACATTTTGCACGTTTGGATTAGGAATTATGTTTGATTACATTTTTATTGCTTTTTTCGCATTATCTCAGGATTCTAAGTACATTACTGTCAAAATGAGTAACAAATCAAATTATGTTTTTGCAAACCTTACCAAATGGTTTTTTTTTTCAGGAAAACTCTCGAAGATGCATTTCCTCAGGCATTATTAGACATTTTGCATGTGTATTTTTGGAGTTATGTTTCAAAAACTGTCATTTTGAGTGTGACCAATATGGGGCCAGTAAAAACTTATATTTTTATTTGTGATTCTTTCCAAAATACCTGATTCTGCTAAGACTTACATACATTCAATATTAAAGGCTTTTTAAGACAAATGTCATAATTGGTTTTGGAGTTATGATTATAAACCTTTCATATTTAGTATGACAGTTACACTGTTATATTGGAAAAAAAACTAACTTGTGTCTTTGGAAACCTTACAAAAGATCATTTTTCTAGTACAACTAACAAAAAAACATATCTCTAGGCATTATTAGCTATTTTGCATGTGTTTTTTAGAAGTTATGTTTGAATACATATTTATTGCTTTTTTCGCATTATCTCAGGATTCTAAGACTATTATAGTCATATTGAGTAAAAAACTACTTTTTGCATTTGCAATATTTAAAAAAGCATATGTTTCGAGTAAAACTCCCAAAGATGCATTATTTCAGGCATTATTAGCCATTTTTCATGTGTGGTGTAGGAGTTATGTTTAAATAACTGTTATATTGAGTGTTACAGTATACAGTCATATTGAGTAAAACCTCATTTTTGTATTTGCAAACCATTGAAAAACAACTGTATCTAGTAAAACTCACATGTATTCAATATCACAGGCATTTTTAGACATTTTGCACGTTTGGATTAGGAATTATGTTTGAATACATTTTTATTGCTTTTTTCGCATTATCTCAGGATTCTAAGTACATTACTGTCAAATTGAGTAACAAATCAAATTTTGTTTTTGCAAACCTTACCAAATTTTTTTTTTTTTCAGGAAAACTCTCGAAGATGCATTTCTTCAGGCATTATTAGACATTTTGCATGTGTATTTTTGGAGTTATGTTTCAAAAACTGTCATTTTGAGTGTGACCAATATGAGGCCAGTAAAATCTAACATTTGTATTTGTGATTCTTTCCAAAATACCTGATTCTGCTAAAACTTACATAAATTCAATATTAAAGGCTTTTTAAGACAAATGTCATATTTGGTTTTGGAGTTATGATTATAAACCTTTCATATTTAGTATGACAGTTACACTGTTATATTGGAAAAAAAAACTAACTTATGTCTTTGCAAACCTTACATTGCAAAGATTTAAAAAAGCAATCGTTTCGAGTAAAACTCCCAAAGTTGCATTATTTCAGGCATTATTAGCCATTTTTTATGTGTGGTGTAGGAGTTATGTTTAAGTAACTGTCATATTGACTGTTACAGTATACAGTCATATTGAATAAAACCTAATTTTTGTATTTGCAAACCATAGAAAAGCAACTGTATCTAGTAAAACTCACATGGATTCAATATCACAGGCATTTTTAGACAATTTGCACGTTTGGATTAGGAATTATGTTGGAATACATTTTTATTGCTCTTTTTGCATTATCTCAGGATTTTAAGTACATTACTATCAAATTGGGTAAAATATTTCTTTTTGTTTTTGCAAACCTTACAAAATGTTTTTTTTCCAGTAAAACTCACAAATATACATTTTTTCAGGCATTTTTTTGTAATTTTGCATGTGTATTTTGGAGATATGGTTCAAAAACTGTCTTATTGAGTGTGACCAATGTGAGGCCAGTAAAACCAAATTTTTGTATTTGTGAACCTTTCCAAAATACCTAATTCAGGTAAAACTCACATAAAGTCAATATAACAGGCTTTTTTAGACAGATTTCATGTTTGGTTTTGGAGTTATGTTTATGAACCTTTCATATTTAGTATGACAGTAATACTGTTATATCGAATAAAAAAAACAAACTTGTATCTTTGAAAACACTGTAAAAATAAATTCTGTAAAAAAACGGTCATTTACTGGCAGCTACGGCTGCCAAACAAAAACCATAAAATTAAAGTAAAACATTGTAAACCAAATAATGATCAAAAACATTATATTTACAGAAATTTTCATGAAATGTTTTGGGGAGAAATATCGTAATTTTACAGATTTTTACAAAATTATTAAGATCAACCACCTTTAATAAAGTGACAATGCAAACAGTTCTGCAGAAAAATACCTTTATTCTAAAGAGTTTTTCCAAATTATTACAATCAATCACCTTTAGTGAAGTGACAATGCTGGCGGTTCCACAGAAAAATACCATTGTTTAACAGATTTTTTTCTGAATTGTTAGGATCAGGGGTGTCTCATTGACTTTAGCAGGGGGCAACTGGATGCAGTAAAGTAGGTTAACCTTGCATGATTGGCTATCCCACCCTAGCTACATACGTACCATTCCTATCATTTCACCACGAGAATTTCACTGACCCTCATGTAGGGTTGACTCAAAGCTTGGCCGGGCGAATATGACACTTAATACCGTGGTGGGTTTTATTGAACGCTCATTCATCAAATCATCAGCGTGCCATTTGAGGCATGTGATAAGCACGGTTTTATCGTTCATTTGAAAAGCGACTGCAAGATATACTTGGTCAACAGCCACACAGGTCACACTGACGGTGGCTGTACAAACAACTTTAACACTGTTACAAATATGCACCACACGGGGAACCCACATCGAACAAGAATGATAAACACATTTCAGGAAAACATCCTCACTGTAATAAAACATAAACACAACATAACAAATACCCAGAAGCCCAAGCAGCGCTGACTCTTCCGGGCTACAAACCCGCTACCGCCCCCCTCCGTGCGTTGGTTGAGCTGGGCGGGGTTTGGTGGTGGGGGTGTATATTGTAACACATGGAATTCTAGGAATTGTTTCTGTTGTGTTAATGTTGTGTTACGGTGACGATGTTCTCCTGAAATGTGTTTGTCAGTCTTGTTTGATGTGGCTCCACAGTGTGGCGCATATTTGTAACATTGTTAAAGTCGTTTGTACGGCCACCGTCAGTGTGATCTGTTAGGCTGTTGACTGTTGATTAAGTATGTCTTGCAGTCATTCATGTATGTCATATTACAGGGAAAAAAATGTAATAGTTAGTTTGAGCATAAACTTTTTATAAGAGGCTACATATATTTTTCGCCTTGAATGTGAAAATACACATAAATATTAAAAAAATTTGATTTACCTTAACATTACATATAAAACTTTTAGATTGTTAGTATGGACAAATACTTTTATATAACAAGCTACATATTGAATTAAAGTTAATTACTGTAATTTTACATGAAATTGAAAGGTAAAATTCACATAAAGTCAATATTACAGGCTTTTTTAGACAGATTTCATGTTTGGTTTTGGAGTTATGTTTAATAAACTTTCATATTTAGTATGACAGTTTTACTGTTATATTGAATAAAAAAACTAACTTTTATCTTTGCAAACACTGTAAAAATAAATTTTGTAAAAAAACGGTCATTTACTGGCAGCTACGGCTGCCAAACAAAAACCATAAAACTAAAGTAAAACATTGTAAACCAAATAATGATCAAAAATATTATATTTACAGAAATTTTCATGAAACGTTTTGGGGTGAAATATCGTAATTTTACAGATTTTTTCTAAATTATTAAGCTCAACCACCTTTAATAAAGTGACGATGCAAACAGTTCTGCAGAAAAATACCTTTATTCTAAAGAGTTTTTCCAAATTATTACGATCAACCACTTTTAGTGAAGTGACAATGCTGGCGGTTCCACAGAAAATTTCTACTATAATTTTTAGATTTTTTTAGATAGGTTATAGAATTGAAGACATTATCTATAAATTAAAAAAACGCCTGTTATTTTAAGTAATATGCCAGTAATGACAAACTATGTATATTCCTATTTTTTTTTTATAGAAAAATACCAAATTATTTATACATATTATTTTCTGTTTTCTCAAATTAATTTTTTTAAATATTTATGTGTATGTTCACATTCAATGCGAAAAATATATGTAGCCTCTTATAAAAGGTTTATGCTCAAACTAACATTTACATTTTTTTCCCTGTAATATGACATACATGAGTGACTGCAAGACATACTTAATCAACAGTCAACATCCTTACAGATCACACTGACGGTGGCCGTACAAACAACTTTAACAATGTTACAAATATGCGCCACATTGTGGAGCCACATCAAACAAGAATGACAAACACATTTCAGGAGAACATCTTCACCGTAACACAACATTAACACAACAGAAACAATACCCAGAATTCCATGTGTTACAATATACACCCGCACCACCTAACCCCGCCCACCTCAACCAACGCACGGAGGGGGGCGGTGATGTTTTGGGGCGCGGGGTTGGGTGGTAGCAGGGGTGTAGCCCGGAAGAGTCAGCGCTGCATGGGCTTGTGGGTATTTGTTATGTTATGTTGTGTTTATGTTTTGTTACAGTGAGGATGTTTTCCTGAAATGTGTTTATCATTCTTGTTCGATGTGGATTCATAGTGTTAAAGTTGTTTGTACAGCCACCAGCAGTGTGACCTGTGTGGCTGTTGACCAAGTATGTTTTGCAGTCACTATCACGTGCATGACAATACCATGCACATCACACTCATCAGTAGGCATGCTGATGATTTGGTGAATGCGCGTATAAAAAGTCAACCGGCCAGACTTTGGGTCAATCCTACATGACGGTCAGTAAAATTCTCACAGTGAAATGGTAGGATCGGTAAGGATGTTGCTAGGGTGGGGTAGCCGTTCATGCAAGGTGAATCCACTTTGCATCAAGTTCCTGCATCCAGTGGCCCCCCGCTAAAGTCAATGAGACACCACTGATCCTAACAATTCAGAAAAAATCTGTAAAACAATGGTATTTTTCTGTGGAACCGCCAGCATTGTCACTTCACTAAAAGTGGTTGATCGTAATAATTTGGAAAAACTCTTTAGAATAAAGGTATTTTTCTGCAGAACTGTTTGCATCGTCACTTTATTAAAGGTGGTTGAGTTTAATAATTTAGTAAAAATCTGTAAAATTACGATATTTCACCCCAAAATGTTTCATAAAAATTTCTGTAAATATAATATTTTTGATCATTATTTGGTTTACAATGTTTTACTTTAGTTTTATGGTTTTTGTTTGGCAGCCGTAGCTGCCACTAAATGACCGTTTTTTTACAAAATGTATTTTTACAGTGTTTGCAAAGATAAAAGTTAGTTTTTTTTTTCAATATAACAGTAAAACTATCATACTAAATATGAAAGGTTAATAAACATAACTCCAAAACCAAACATGAAATCTGTCTAAAAAAGCCTGTAATATTGACTTTATGTGAGTTTTACCTGAATTAGGTATTTTGGAAAGGTTCACAAATACAAAAATTTGGTTTTACTGGCCTCACATTGGTCACACTCAATAAGATAGTTTTTGAACCCTATCTCCAAAAATACACATGCAAAATTACAAATTAATGCCTGAAGAAATGTATCTTTGTGAGTTTTACTGAATAAAAAAACATTTTGTAAGGTTTGCAAAAACAATAAGAAATGTTTTACCCAATTTGACAGTAATGTACTTAAAATCCTGAGATAATGCAAAAAGAGCAATAAAAATGTATTCCAACATAATTCCTAATCCAAACGTGCAAAATGTCTAAAAATGCCTGTGATATTGAATCCATGTGAGTTTTACTAGATATAGTTGATTTTCTATGGTTTGCAAATCCAAAAATTAGGTTTTACTCAATATGACTGTATACTGTAACACTCAATATGACAGTTATTTAAACATAACTCCTACACCACACATTGCTAATAATGCCTGAAATAATGCATCTTTGGGAGTTTTACTCGAAACGATTGCTTTTTTAAATCTGTGCAATGCAAAAAATTGTTGTTTTACTCAATATGACAATAATGTTATTGGAATCCTGAGATAATGCGAAAAAAGCAATAAAAAAGTTTTCAAACACAACTTTTAAACAACACATGCAAAACAGCTAATAATGCCTAGAGATGTGTATCTCTGTTAGTTGTAGTAGAAAAATGATCTTTTGTAAGGTTCACTGTAAAAAAAAAAATTCCAATTTTTATGGTTAGTTTACTCTAAATTTCTACTGTAATTTTTAAATTTTTTTAGATAGGTTATAAAACTGTAGAATTCATGACATTATCTGTAAATAAACAAACCGCCTGTTATTTTGAATAATATACCAGTAATGACGAACTATGTATATTCCTATTTTTTTACAGAAAAATACCAAATTAATTATACATATTATTTTCTGTTTTCTCAAATTACTTTCAATTTTATGTAAAATTACAGTAATTAACTTTAATTAAATATGTAGCTTGTTATATAAAAGTATTTGTCCATACTAACAATCTAAAAGTTTTATATGTAATTTTAAGGTAAATCTATTTTTTTTAATATTTATGTGTATTTTCACATTCAAGGCAAAAAATATATGTAGCCTCTTATAAAAGGTTTATGCTCAAACTAACAATTACATTTTTTCCCCTGTAATATGACATACATGAATGACTGCAAGACATACTTAATCAACAGTCAACAGCCTTACAGATCACACTGACGGTGGCCGTACAAATGACTTTAACAATGTTACAAATATGCGCCACACTGTGGAGCCACATCAAACAAGACTGACAAACACATTTCAGGAGAACATCGTCACCGTAACACAACATTAACACAACAGAAACAATTCCTAGAATTCCATGTGATACAATATACACCCCCACCACCAAACCCCGCCCAGCTCAACCAACGCACGGAGGGGGGCGGTGATGTTTTGGGGCACGGGGTTGGGCGGTAGCGGGATTGTAGCCCGGAAGAGTCAGCGCTGCTTGGGCTTCTGGGTATTTGTTATGTTGTGTTTATGTTTTATTACAGTGAGGATGTTTTCCTGAAATGTGTTTATCATTCTTGTTCGATGTGGGTTCCCAGTGTGGTGCATATTTGTAACAGTGTTAAAGTTGTTTGTACAGCCACCGTCAGTGTGACCTGTGTGGCTGTTGACCAAGTATATTTTGCAGTCACTATCATATGCACAACAATACTGTGCACATCACATGTCTCAATTGGCACGCTTATGATTTGGTGAATGAGGGTACAAAAAAGCCCACCGCGGTACTACTTGTCATATTCGCCCGGCCAAGCTTTGAGTCAATCCTATATGAGGGTAGTGAAATTATCGGGGTGAAATGGTGGGATTGGTAAGTACGTTGCTAAGTTGGAATAGCGATTCATGCAAGGTTAACCCACTTTGTATCAATTTCCTGCATCCAGTGGCCCACCGGTAAAGTGAATGAGACACCCCTGATCCTAACAATTCGGAAAAAATCTGTTAAACAATGGTATTTTTCTGTGGAACCGCCAGCTTTGTCACTTCACTAAAGGTGATTGATCGTAATAATTTGGAAAAACTCTTTAGAATAAAGGTATTTTTCTGCAGAACTGTTTGCATTGTCACTTTATTAAAGGTGGTTGATCTTAATAATTTTGTAAAAATCTGTGAAATTACAATATTTCTCCCCAAAACATTTCATGAACATTTCTGTAAATATAATGTTTTTGATCATTATTTGGTTTACAATGTTTTACTTTAATTTTATGGTTTTTGTTTGGGAGCCGTAGCTGTCAGTAAATGCCCGTTTTTTTTACAGAATTTATTTTTACAGTGTTTGCAAAGATACAATTTTTTTTATTTAATATAACAGTAAAACTGTCATACTAAATATGAAAGGTTCATAAACATAACTCCAAAACCAAACATGAAATCTGTCTAAAAAAGCCTGTAATATTGACTTTATGTGAGTTTTACCTGAATTAGGTATTTCGGAAAGGTTCACAAATACAAACATTTGGTTTATTGGCCTCACATTGGTCACACTCAATAAGACAGTTTTTGAACCATATCTCCAAAAATACACATGCAAAATTACAAAAAAATGCCTGAAGAAATGTATATTTGTGAGTTTTACTGGAAAAAAAACATTTTGTAAGGTTTGCAAAAACAAAAAGAAATATTTTACCCAATTTGACAGTAATGTACTTAAAATCCTGAGATAATGCAAAAAGAGCAATAAAAATGTATTCCAACATAATTCCTAATCCAAACGTGCAAAATGTCTAAAAATGCCTGTGATATTGTGAGTTTTGCTAGATACAGTTGCTTTTCTATGGTTTGCAAATACAAAAATTTGGTTTTATTCAATATGACTGTATACTGCAACACTCAATATGACAGTTACTTAAACATAACTCCTACACCACACATGAAAAATGGCTAATAATGCCTGAAATAATGCATCTTTGGGAGTTTTACTCGAAACGATTGCTTTTTTAAATCTTTGCAATGCAAAAAATTGTTGTTCTACTCAATATGACTATAATGTTCTTGGAATCCTAAGATAATACAAAAAAGCAATAAAAATGTTTTCAAACATAACTTCTATAAAACACTTGCAAAATGGCTAATAATGCCTAGAGACATGTATTTTCGTTAGTTGTACTAGAAAAATGATCTTTTGTGAGGTTCAAAAAGACTCAAGTTAGTTTTTTTATTCAATATAACAGTGTAACTGTCATACTAAATATGAAAGGTTTATAATCTTAACTCCAAAACCATATAAGAAATTTCTCTAAAAAAAGTCTGTAATATTGAATTTATGTGAGTTTTAGAAGAATCAGTCATTTTGGAAAAGTTCACAAATACAAAAATTAGGTTTTACTGGCTTCATATTAATCACACTCAAAATGACAATTTTGAAACATAACTCCAAAAATATGCATGCAAAATGTCTAATAATGCCTGAAGAAATGTATCTTTGAGAGTTTTCCTGGAAAAAAAACATTTGGTAAGGTTTGAATGAACAAAAAGTATTTTTTTACTAAATTTGACTGTAAATCACTTAGAATCCTGAGATAATACGAAAAAAAGCAATACAAATGTATTCCAACATAATTCCCAATCCAAACGTGCAACATGTCTAAAAAGGCCTGTGATATTCAATAAATGTGAGTTGTACTAGATACACTTGTTTTTCTATGGTTTGCAAATACAAATTTAGGTTTTACTCAATATGAATGTATACTGTAACACTAAATATGACAGTTATTTAAACATAATTCCTAGACCACACATGAAAAATGACTAATAATGCCTGAAATAATGCATGGTTGTGAGTATTACTCGAAACATGTGCTTTTTTAAATGTTGCAAATGCAAAATGTATTTTTTTACTCAATATGACTATAATGTTCTTTGAATTCTGAGATAATGCGAAAAAAAGCAATAAAATTGTATTCAAACATAACTTCCAAAACACATGCAAAATGGCTAATAATGACGAGAGATATGAATTTTTGTTAGATGTACTAGAATAATTATCATTTGTAAGGTTATCAAAGACACAAGTTAGTTTTCTTTGTTCAATATAACAGTATAACTGTCATACTAACTATGAAAGGTTTAAAATCATAACTCCAAAACCAAACATTAAATCTTCCTAAAAAAAAGCCTGTAATATTGAATGTATGTTAGTTTTAGCAGAATCATGTATTTTGGAAAGGTTCACACATACAAAAATTTAGTTTTACCGGCCTCATATTGGTCACACTCATAATGACAATTTTGAAACATAACTCCAAAAGTAGAAATGTAAAATGTCTAATAATGCCTGAAGAAATGTATCTTTGAGAGTTTTCCTGAAAAAAAATATTTGGTAAGGTTTGCAAAAAAAAAAAAATTTTTTTTACTAAATTTGACAGTAATGTACTTAGAATCCTGAGAAAATAGGAAAAAAGCAATAAAAATGTATTCCAACATAATTCCTAATCCAAACGGGCAAAATGTCTAAACATGCCTGTGGTAATGAAAAATGTGAGTTTTTTTTCTATAGTTTGCAAATAAAAAAATGAGATTTTACTCAATATGACTGTATACTGTAACACTCAATATGACAGTTATTTAAACATAACTCCTACACCACACATGAAAAATGGCTATTAATGCCTGAAATAATGCATCTTTGGGAGTTTTACTCGAAACATGACTATATGACTATAATAGTCTTAGAATCCTGAGCTACATCCAGCGGCCTGTGAAGCAGAGGAGTCTAGTAGCAGCGGGGGCCGTCTACGGAGCAGACGCCAGCGGTGTGATCGGAAATGCGGATGTCGAGCGGGGCTAAAAACAAAGCAGAAGGCTAATCCCCACAGAACACCACTTCCCTCCATCCTGAAGACGGATTTAAATGGAAAATGCGAGACTACTGGTCTGGGTAAGGAGTCAGTTGAATTAGAACACGTTTTTTCTGCTTTGAGTGTTTCAGAGTTGGACATGTGTTTTACTGAGGTGGCCAACTATGATGCGTGCAGTTTATCAAAGCAACAAACAAACAATCGGAAAATCCCCGTTACTGAGGTGGCTAACCATGATGCGTGCAGTTTATCAAAGCAACAATCAAACAATCGGAAAATTCCTGTCTTATCAATTCCTAGATATGGTCGTAACTATACTAAATGCACTGGGCATAATAAACACAACATTATTAATATTGCTACTACGGATAATTTGATCAAAAACTCCCTAAAACAGCCCACTACCTATAATATAGGTTTTTTAAACATAAGATCATTGTCTCCCAAAACGTTATTAATTAATGATATTATCAGAGACAACAATCTTAACGTCATCGGTCTCAGCGAAACCTGGCTTAAACCAAATAACTTTTTTGCGCTAAATGAGGCATGTCCTCCTAACTTTACACATGCGCATATTGCCCGTCCGCTTAAAAGGGGTGGGGGGGTCGCACTAATATAAAACGAAAACTTTAACCTTAGTCCTAACATAAATAATAAATATAAATCGTTTGAGGTGCTTACTATGAAGTCTGTCACACCGCTGCCTCTACACCTGGCTGTTATCTACCGCCCCCCAGGGCCCTATTCGGACTTTATCAATGAATTCTCAGAGTTCGTTGCTGATCTAGTGACACACGCCGATAATAAAATCCAAACGTGCAAAATGTCTAAAAATGCCTGTGATATTGAATACTTGTGAGTTTTACTAGATACAGATGTTTTTCTATGGTTTGCAAATACAAAAATTAGGTTTTACTCAATATGACTGTATACTGTAACACTCAATATGACAGTTATTTAAACATAACTCCTACACCACACATGATAAATAGCTAATAATGCCTGACATAATGCATCTTTGGGAGTTTTACTCGAAAGATATGCTTTTTTAAATCTTGCAAGTGCAAAAAGTAGTTTTTTACTCAATGTGACTATAATAGTCTTACAATCCTGAGATAATGCGAAAAAAGCAATAAAAATGTATTCAAACATAACTTCTAAACAACACATGCAAAATGGCTAATAATGCCTAGAGATATGTATATTGGTTAGTTGTACTCGAAAAATGATCTTTTGTAAGGTTTGCAAAGACACAAGTTAGTTTTTTTTATTCAATATAACAGTGTCATACTAAATATGAAAGGTTTATAATCATAATTCCAAAACCAAACATGAAATTGGTCTTAAAAAGCCTTTAATATTGAATTTATGTGAGTTTTAGCAGAATCAGGTATTTTGTAAAGAATCACAAATACAAATATTAGATTTTACTGGCCTCATATTGGTCACACTCAAAATGACAGTTTTTGAAACAAAACTCAAAAAATACACATGCAAAATGTCTAATAATGCCTGAAGAAATGCATCTTCGACAGTTTTCCTGAAAAAAAAAAAAAACATTTGGTGAAGTTTGCAAATATTTTTTTTATTTTTTACTGAATTTTACGGCAATGTACATAGGATCCTGAGATAATGCGAAAAAAGCAATAAAATCTATTCCAGCATAATTCCTAATCCAAACATGCAAAATGTCTAAAAATGCCTGTGATGTTGAATACTTGAGAGTTTTACTAGATAAAAATGTTTTTCTATGGTTTGCAAATACAAATATGAGGTTTTACTCAATATGACTGTATACTGTAACACTCAATATGACAGTTATTTAAACATAACTCCTACACCACACATGAAAAATGGCTAATAATGCCTGAAATAATGCATCTTTGGGAGTTTTACTCGAAACATATGCTTTTTTAAATCTTGCAAATGCAAAAAGTAGTTTTTTACTCAATATGACTATAATAATCTTACAATAATGCGAAAAAAGCAATAAAAATGTATTCAAACATAACTTCTAAACAACACATGTAAAATGGCTAGTAATGCCTAGAGATACGTTTTTTTGTTAATTGTACTAGAAAAATGATCTTTTGTAAAGTTTGCAAAGACATAAGATAGTGTTTTTATTTAATATAACAGTATAACTGTCATACTAGATATGAAAGGTTTATAATCATAACTCCAAAACCAAATATAAAATTTGACTTAAAAAGTCTGTAATTTTTAATTTATGTGAGTTTTACCGGAATCAGGTATTTTGGAAAGGTTCACAAATACAAATATCAGGTTTTACTGGCCTCATATTGGTCAAACCCAAAATGTCAGTTTGTTGAAACATAACTCCAAAAATACACATGCAAAATGTCTAATAATACCTGAAAAAATGCATCTTTGAGACTTTTCCTGAAAAAAAAAAAAAATTGGTTGGGTTTTCAAAAACAAAAATATTTTTTTTTACTCAATTTGACAGTGATGTACTTACAATCCTGAGATAATGCGAAAAAAGTAATAAAAATGTATTCCAACATAATTCCTATTCCAAACTTGCAAAATGTGTAAAAATGCCTGTGATATTGAAAACACGTGAGTCTTACTAAATACAGTTGTTTTTCTATTGTTTGCAAATACACAATTGAGGTTTTACTCAATATGACTGTATACCGTAACACACAATATGACAGTTATTTAAACATAAGTCCTACACCACACATGAAAAATGGCTAATAATGACTGAAATAATGCATCTGTGGGAGTTTTACTCGAAACATATGCTTTTTTAAATCTTGCAAAGCAAAATGTAGTTTTTTACTCAATATGACTATAATGTTCTTAGAATCCTGAGATAATGCGAAAAAAGCAATAAAAATGTATTCAAACATAATTTCTAAACAACACATGCAAAATGGCTAATAATGCCTAGAGATATGTATTTTTGTTAGTTGTACTAGAAAAATGATCTTTTGTAAGGTTTGCAAAGACATAAGTTATTTTTTTTATTCAATATAACTGTATAACTGTCATAATAAATATTAAAGGTTTATAATCATAACTCTAAAACTAAACATGATTTTTTTCTAAAAAAAGCCTGTAATATTGAATGTATGTGAATTTTACCAGAATCAGGTATTTTGGAAAGGTTCACAAATACAAAAATTAGGTTTTACTGGCCTCATAGTGGTGATACTCAAAATGAACGTTTTTGAAACAACTCCAAAAGTAGAAATGCAAAATGTCTAATAAAGCCTGAAGAAATGTATCTTTGAGACTTTTATTGGAAAAAAAAACATTTGGTAAGGCTTGCAAAAACGAATTTGAGTTATTTTACTAAATTTGACAGTAATGTACTTAGAATTCTCAGATAATGCGAAAAAAGCAATAAAAATAAATTCCAACATAATTCCTAATCCAAACGTGCAAAATGTCTAAAAATGCCTGTGATATTGAATATTGTGAGTCTTACTAAATACAGTTGTTTTTCTATGGTTTGCAAATACACAATTGAGGTTTTACTCAATACGACTGTATACCCTATCACACAATATGACAGTTATTTAAACATAACTCCTACACCACACATGAAAAATGGCTAATAATGCCTGAAATAATGCATCTTTGGGAGTTTTACTCGAAACATATGCTTTTTTGAATTTTGCAAATGCAAAAAGTAGTTTTTACTCAATATGACTATAATAGTCTTACAATCCTGACATAATGCGAAAAAAAGCAATACATATGTATTCAAACATAACTTCTAAACAACAGATGCAAAATGGCTAATAATGACTAGAGATATGTATTTTTGTTAGTTGTACTAGAAAAATGATCTTTTGTAAGGTTTGCAAAGACATAAATTTTTTTTTATTTCAATATAACATTATAACTGTCATACTAAATATGAAAGGTTTATAATCATAACTCCAAAACTAAACACAATTAGTTTCTAAAAAAAGCCTGTAATATTAAATGTGTGTGAGTTTTACCAGATTCAGGTATTTTGGAAAGGTTCACAAATACAAAAATTAGGTTTTACTGGCCTCATATTGGTGATACTCAAAATGACCGTTTTTTTAACATAACTCCAAAAGTAGAAATGTAAAATGTCTAATAATGCCTAAAGAAATGCATCTTTTAGAGTTTTCCCTGAAAAAAAAACATTTGGTAGGGTTTGCAAAAACAAAAAGTAATGTTTTACTCAATTTGACAGTAATGTACTTAGAATCCTGAGATAATGCGAAAAAAGCAATAAAAATGTATTCCAACATAATTCCTAATCCAAACGTGCAAAATGTCTAAAAATGCCTGTGATATTGAATACATGTGAGTTTTACTATAGTACAGTTGTTTTTCTATGGTTTGCAAATACAAAATTTAGGTTTTACTCAATATGACTCTATACTGTAACACTCAATATGACAGTTATTTAAACATAACTCCTACACCACACATGAAAAATGGCTAATAATGCCTGAAATAATGCATCTTTGGGAGTTTTACTGGGAACATATGCTTTTTTAAATCTTGCAAATGCAAAAAGTAGTGTTTTACTCAATATGACTATAATGTTCTTAGAATCCTGAGATAATGCGAAAAAGCAATAGAAAAGTTTTCAAACATAACTTTTAAACATCACATGCAAAACGGCTAATAATTCCTAGAGATGTGTATCTTTGTTAGTTGTAGTAGAAAAATTATCTTTTGTAGGGTTCACTGGGAAAACAAAATCCTATTTGAATGGTTAGTTTACTCTAAATTTCGACTATAATTTTTCAATTTTTTTAAATAGGTTTTAAATCTGTAGAATTGAAGACATTATCCGTAAATTAAAAAAAAATGCCTGTTATTTTAAGTAATATGCCAGTAATGACAAACTATGTATATTCCTATTTTTTTTACAGAAAAATACCAAATTATTTATACATATTATTTTCTGTTTTCTCAAATTACTTTCAATTTCATGTAAAATTACAGTAATTAACTTTAATTAAATATGTAGCTTGTTATATAAAAGTATTTGTTCATACTAACAATCTAACAGTTTTATATGTAATTTTAAGGTAAATCAAATTTTTTCAATATTTATGTGTATTTTCACATTCAAGTTGAAAAATATATGTAGCCTCTTATAAAAGGTGTATGCTCAAACTGTAATATGACGTACATGAAATACTGCAAGAGATTTTTAACAGTCAACAGCCGTACAGACCACACTGACGGTGGCCGTACAAACATCTTTAACAATGTTACAAAAATGCGCCACACTGTGGAGCCACATCAAACAAGACTGACAAACACATTTCAGGAGAACATCGTCACCGTAACACAACATTAACACAACAGAAACAATTCCAAGAATTCCATGTGTTACAATATACACCCCCACCACCTAACCCCGCCCAGCTCAACCAACGCACGGAGGGGGGCGTTGATGTTTTGGGGCACGGGGTTGGGTTGTAGCGGGATTGTAGCCCGGAAGAGTCAGCGCTGCTTGGGCTTCTGGGTATTTGTTATGTTGTGTTTATGTTTTATTACAGTGAGGATGTTTTCCTGAAATGTGTTTATCATTCTTGTTCGATGTGGGTTCACAGTGTGGTGCATATTTGTAACAGTGTTAAAGTTGTTTGTACAGCCACCGTCAGTGTGACCTGTGTGGCTGTTGACCAAGTATATCTTGCAGTCACTTTTCAAATGAACGACGAAACCGTGCTCATCACATGCCTCAGTTGGCACGCTGATAATTTGATGAATGAGCGTTCAATAAAGAACACCACGGTATTACGTGTCATGTTCGCCCGGCCAAACTTTGAGTCAACCCTACATGAGGGTCAGTGAAATTCTCGTGGTGAAGTGATAAGAATGGTAAGTATGTCGCTAGGGTGGGATAGCCATTAATGCAAGGTTAACCCACTTTGTATCAATTTCCTGCATCCAGTGGCCCCCCGCTAAAGTCAATGAGACACCCCTGTTCCTAACAATTCAGAAAAAATCTGTTAAACAATGGTATTTTTCTGTGGAACCGCCAGCATTGTCACTTCACTAAAGGTGGTTGGTCGTAATAATTTGGAAAAACTCTGAAGAATAAAGGTATTTTTCTGCGGAACTGTTTGCAACGTCACTTTATTAAAGGTGGTTGATCGTAATAATTTGGAAAAACTCTGAAAAATAAAGGTTTGTTTTTTCTGCGGAACTGTTTGCATCGTCACTTTATTAAAGGTGGTTGATCTTAATAATTTAGTAAAAATCTGTAAAATTACGATATCTCTCCCCAAAACGTTTCATGAAAATTTCTGTAAATATAATGTTTTTGATCATTATTTGGTTTACAATGTTTTACTTTAATTTTATGGTTTTTGTTTGGCAGCCATAGCTGCCAGTAAATGACCGTTTTTTTTACAGAATTTATTTTTACAGTGTTTACAAAGATACAATTTTTTTTAAATTTAATATAACAGTATAACTGTCATACTAAATGTGAAAGGTTCATAAACATAACTCCAAAACCAAATATGAAATTTGTCTTAAAAAGCCTTCAATATTGAATTTATGTAAGTTTTAGCAGAATCAGGTATTTTGGAAAGAATCACAAATACAAATATTAGATTTTACTGGCCTCATATTGGTCACACTCAAAATGACAGTTTTTGAAACATAACTCCAAAAATACACATGCAAAATGTCTAATAATGCCTGAAGAAATGCATCTTCGAGAGTTTTCCTGAAAAAAAAAACATTTGGTAAGGTTTGCAAAAACAAAATTTGATTTGTTACTCAATTTGACAGTAATGTACTTAGAATCCTGAGATAATGCGAAAAAAGCAATAAAAATGTATTCAAACATAATTCCTAATCCAAACGTGCATAATGTCTAAAAATGCCTGTGATATTGAATACATGTGAGTTTTACTAGATACAGTTGTTTTTCAATGGTTTGCAAATACAAAAATGAGGTTTTACTCAATATGACTGTATACTGTAACACTCAATATGACAGTTATTTAAACATAACTCCTACACCACACAAGAAAAATGGCTAATAATGCCTGAAATAATTCATCTTTGGGAGTTTTACTCGAAACATATGCTTTTTTAAATCTTGCAAATGCAAAAAGTAGTTTTTTACTCAATATGACTATAATAGTCTTAGAATCCTGAGATAATGCGAAAAAAGCAATACAAATGTATTCACACATAACTTCTAAACAACAAATGCAAAATGGCTAATAATGCCCAGAGATATGTTTTTTTGTTAGTTGTACTAGAAAAATGATCTTTTGTAATGTTTGCAAAGACATAAGTTAGTTTTTTTATTCAATATAACAGTGTAACTGTCATACTAAATATGAAAGGTTTATAATCATAATTCCAAAACCAAAAATGAAATTTGTATTAAAAAGCCTTTAATATTGAATTTATGCAAGTTTTAGCAGAATCAGGTATTTTGGAAAGAATCAAAAATACAAATATTAGATTTTACTGGCCTCGTATTGGTCACACTCAAAATGACAGTTTTTGAAACATAACTCCAAAAATACACATGCAAAATGTCTAATAATGCCTGAAGAAATGCATCTTCGAGAGTTTTCCAGAAAAAAAACATTTGGTAAGGTTTGCAAAAACAAAATTTGATTTGTTACTCAATTTGACAGTAATGTACTTAGAATCCTGAGATAATGCGAAAAAAGCAATAAAAATGTATTCAAACATAATTCCTAATCCAAACGTGCAAAATGTCTAAAAATGCCTGTGATATTGAATACATGTGAGTTTTACTAGATACAGTTGTTTTTCAATGGTTTGCAAATACAAAAATGAGGTTTTACTCAATATGACTGTATAGTGTAACACTCAATATGACAGTTATTTAAACATAACTCCTACACCACACATGAAAAATGGCTAATAATGCCTGAAATAATGCATCTTTGGGAGTTTTACTCGAAACATATGCTTTTTTAAATCTTGCAAATGCAAAAAGTAGTTTTTTTACTCAATATGACTATAATAGTCTTAGAATCCTTATGCGAAAAAAGCAATAAAAATGTATTCAAACATAACTTCTAAACAACAAATGCAAAATGGCTAATAATGCCTGGAGATATGTTTTTTTGTTAATTGTACTAGAAAAATGATCTTTTGTAAGGTTTGCAAAGACACAAGTTAGTTTTTTTGTTCAATATAACAGTGTAACTGTCATACTAAATATGAAAGGTTTATAATCATAACTCCAAAACCAAATATGAAATGTGTCTTAAAAAGCCTTTAATATTGAATTTATGTGAGTTCTAGCAGAATCAGGTATTTTGGAAAGAATCACAAATACAAATATTAGATTTTACTGGCCTCATATTGGTCACACTCAAAATGACAGTTTTTGAAACATAACTCCAAAAATACACATGCAAAATGTCTAATAATGCCTGAAGAAATGCATCTTCGAGAGTTTTCCTGAAAAAAAAAACATTTGGTGAGGTTTGCAAAAACAAAATTTGATTTGTTACTCAATTTGACAGTAATGTACTTAGAATCCTGAGATAATGCGAAAAAAGCAATAAAAATGTATTCAAACATAACTTCTAAACAACAAATGCAAAATGGCTAATAATGCCTAGAGATATGTATTTTGGTTAGTTGTACTAGAAAAATGATCTTTTGTAAGGTTTGCAAAGACACAAGTTAATTTTTTTTTTCCAAAATAACAGTGTAACTGTCATACTAAATATGAAAGGTTTATAATCATAACTCCAAAACCAAATATGAAATTTGTCTTAAAAAGCCTTTAATATTGAATTTATGCAAGTTTTAGCAGAATCAGGTATTTTGGAAAGAATCACAAATACAAATATTAGATTTTACTGGCCTCATATTGGTCACACTCAAAATGACAGTTTTTGAAACATAACTCCAAAAATACACATGCAAAATGTCTAATAATGCCTGAAGAAATGCATCTTCGAAGGTTTTCCAGAAAAAAAAAAACATTTGGTAAGGTTTGCAAAAACAAAATTTGATTTGTTACTCAATATGACAGTAATGTACTTAGAATCCTGAGATAATGTGAAAAAAGCAATAAAAATGTATTCAAACATAATTCCTAATCCAAACGTGCAAAATGTCTAAAAATGCCTGTGATATTGAATACATGTGAGTTTTACTAGATACGGTTGTTTTTCAATGGTTTGCAAATACAAAAATGAGGTTTTACTCAATATGACTGTATAGTGTAACACTCAATATGACAGTTATTTAAACATAACTCCTACACCACACATGAAAAATGGCTAATAATGCCTGAAATAATGCATCTTTGGGAGTTTTACTCGAAAAATATGCTTTTTTAAATCTTGCAAATGCAAAAAGTAGTTTTTTTACTCAATATGACTATAATAGTCTTAGAATCCTGAGATAATGCAAAAAAAAGCAATAAAAATGTATTCAAACATAACTTCTAAACAACACATGCAAAATGGCTAATAATGCCTGGAGATATGTTTTTTTGTTAGTTGTACTAGAAAAATTATCTTTTGTAAGGTTTGCAAAGACACAAGTTAGTTTTTTTGTTCAATAAAACAGTGTAACTGTCATACTAAATATGAAAGGTTTATAATCATAACTCCAAAACCAAATATGAAATGTGTCTTAAAAAGCCTTTAATATTGAATTTATGTGAGTTTTAGCAGAATCAGGTATTTTGGAAAGAATCACAAATACAAATATAAATTTTACTGGCCTCATATTGGTCAAACTCAAAATGACAGTTTTTGAAATATAACTGCAAAAATACACATGCAAAATGTCTAATAATGCCCGAAGAAATGCATATTCGAGAGTTTTCCCGAAAAAAAAAACATTTCTAAGACTATTATAGTCATATTGAGTAAAAAACAACTTTTTGCATTTGCAAGATTTAAAAAAGCATATGTTTCGAGTAAAACTCCCAAAGATGCATTATTTCAGGCATTATTAGCCATTTTTCATGTGTGGTGTAGGAGTTATGTTTAAATAACTGTCATATTGAGTGTTACAGTATACAGTCATATTGAGTAAAACCTCATTTTTGTATTTGCAAACCATTGAAAAACAACTGTATCTAGTAAAACTCACATGTATTCAATATCACAGGCATTTTTAGACATTTTGCACGTTTGGATTAGGAATTATGTTTGAATACATTTTTATTGCTTTTTTCGCATTATCTCAGGATTCTAAGTACATTACTGTCAAATTGAGTATTAAATCAAATTTTGTTTATTGCAAACCTTACCAAATGTTTTTTTCTGGAAAACTCTCGAAGAGGCATTTCTTCAGGCATTATTAGACATTTTGCATGTGTATTTTTGGAGTTATGTTTCAAAAACTGTCATTTTGAGTGTGACCAATATGAGGCCAGTAAAATCTAATATTTGTTTTTGTGATTCTTTCCAAAATACCTGATTCTGCTAAAACTCACACAAATTCAATATTAAAGGCTTTTTAAGACAAATTTCATATTTGGTTTTGGAGTTATGATTATAAACCTTTCATATTTAGTATGACAGTTACACCGTTGTATTGAACAAAAAAACTATCTTGTGTCTTTGCAAACCTTACAAAAGATCATTTTTCTAGTACAACTAACAAAAAAACATATCTCTAGGCATTATTAGCCATTTTGCATGTGTTGTTTAGAAGTTATGGTTGAAAACATTTTTATTGTTTTTTCGCATTATCTCAGGATTCTAAGACTTTTGTAGTCATATTGTGTAAAAAACTACTTTTTGCATTTGCAAGATTTAAAAAAGCATATGTTTCGAGTAAAACTCCCAAAGATGCATTATTTCAGGCATTATTAGCCATTTTTCATGTGTGGTGTAGGAGTTATGTTTAAATAACTGTCATATTGAGTGTTACAGTATACAGTCATATTGAGTAAAACCTAATTTTTGTATTTGCAAACCATTGAAAAACAACTGTATCTAGTAAAACTCACATGTATTCAATATCACAGGCATTTTTAGACATCTTGCACGTTTGGATTAGGAATTATGTTTGAATACATTTTTATTGCTTTTTTTGCATTATCTCAGGATTCTAAGTACATTACTGTCAAATTGAGTAACAAATCAAATGTTGTTTTTGCAAACCTTACCAAATGTTTTTTTTCTGGAAAACTCTCGAATATGCATTTCTTCAGGCACTATTAGACATTTTGCATGTGTATTTTTGGAGTTATGTTTCAAAAACTGTCATTTTGAGTGTGACCAATATGAGGCCAGTAAAATCTAATATTTGTTTTTGTGATTCTTTCCAAAATACCTGATTCTGCTAAAACTTACATGAATTCAATATTAAAGGCTTTTTAAGACAAATGTCATATTTGGTTTTGGAGTTATGATTATAAACCTTTCATATTTAGTATGACAGTTACACTGTTATATTGAAAAAAAAAACTAACTTGTGTCTTTGCAAACCTTACAAAAGATCATGTTTCTAGTACAACTAACCAAAATATATATCTCTAGGCATTATTAGCCATTTTGCATTTGTTGTTTAGGAGTTATGTTTGAATACATTTTTATTGTTTTTTTCGCATTATCTCAGGATTCTAAGACTATTATATTCATATTGAGTAAAAAACTACTTCTTGCATTTGCAAGATTTAAAAAAGCATATGTTTCGAGTAAAACTCCCAAAGATGCATTATTTCAAGCATTATTAGCCATTTTTCATGTGTGGTGTAGGAGTTATGTTTAAATAACTGTCATATTGAGTGTTACAGTATACAGTCATATTGAGTAAAACCTAATTTTTGTATTTGCAAACCATTGAAAAACAACTGTATCTAGTAAAACTCACATGTATTCAATATCACAGGCATTTTTAGACATCTTGCACGTTTGGATTAGGAATTATGTTTGAATACATTTTTATTGCTTTTTTCGCAATATCTCAGGATTCTAAGTACAATACTGTAAATTTGAGTAACAAATCAAATTTTGTTTTTGCAAACCTTACCAAATTTTTTTTTCGGGGAAACTCTCGAGAATGCATTTCTTCAGGCATTATTAGACATTTTGCATGTGTATTTTTGGAGTTATGTTTCAAAAACTGTCATTTTGAGTGTGACCAATATGTGGCCAGTAAAATCTAATATTTGTTTTTGTGATTCTTTCCAAAATACCTGATTCTGCTAAAACTTACATGAATTCAATATTAAAGGCTTTTTAAGACAAATGTCATATTTGGTTTTGGAGTTATGATTATAAACCTTTCATATTTAGTATGACAGTTACACTGTTATATTGAATAAAAAAAACTAACTTGTGTCTTTGCAAACCTTACAAAAGATCATTTTTCTAGTACAACTAACAAAAAAACATATCTCTAGGCATTATTAGCCATTTTGCATGTGTTGTTTAGAAGTTATGTTTGAATACATGTTTATTGCTTTTTTCGCATTATCTCAGGATTCTAAGACTATTATAGTCATATTGAGTAAAAAACTACTTTTTGCATTTGCAAGATTTAAAAAAGCATATGTTTCGAGTAAAACTCCCAAAGATGCATTATTTCTGGCATTATTAGCCATTTTTCATGTGTGGTGTAGGAGTTATGTTTAAATAACTGTCCTATTGAGTGTTACAGTATACAGTCATATTGAGTAAAACCTCATTTTTGTATTTGCAAACCATTGAAAAACAACTGTATCTAGTAAAACTTACATATATTCAATATCATAGGCATTTTTAGACATTTTGCACGTTTGGATTAGGAATTATGTTTGAATACATTTTTATTGCTTTTTCGCATTATCTCAGGATTCTAAGAACATTACTGTCAAATTGAGTAACAAATCAAATTTTGTTTTTGCAAACCTTACCAAATGTTTTTTTTTTCAGGAAAACTCTCGAAGATGCATTTCTTCAGGCATTATTTGACATTTTGCATGTGTATTTTTGGAGTTCTGTTTCAAAAACTGTCATTTTGAGTGTGACCAATATGAGGCCAGTAAAGTCTAATATTTGTATTTGTGATTCTTTCCAAAATACCTGATTCTGCTAAAACTTACATAAATTCAATAATAAAGGATTTTTAAGACAAATGTCATATTTGGTTTTGGAGTTATGATTATAAACCTTTCATATTTAATATGACAGTTACACTGTTATATTGAATAAAAAAATAACTTTTGTCCTTGCAAACCTTACAAAAGATCATTTTTCTAGTACAACTAACAAAAAAACATATCTCTAGGTATTATTATCCATTTTGCATGTGTTGTTTAGAAGTTATGTGTGAATACATTTTTATTGCTTTTTTCGCATTATCTCAGGATTCTAAGACTATTATAGTCATATTGAGTAAAAAACTACTTTTTGCATTTGCAATATTTAAAAAAGCATATGTTTCGAGTAAAACTCCCAAAGATGCATTATTTCTGGCATTATTAGCCATTTTTCATGTGTGGTGTAGGAGTTATGTTTAAATAACTGTCATATTGAGTGTTACAGTATACAGTCATATTGAGTAAAACCTCATTTTTGTATTTGCAAACCATTGAAAAACAACTGTATCTAGTAAAACTCACATATATTCAATATCATAGGCATTTTTAGACATTTTGCACGTTTGGATTAGGAATTATGTTTGAATACATTTTTATTGCTTTTTTTTGCAATATCTCAGGATTCTAAGAACATTACTGTCAAATTGAGTATCAAATCAAATTTTGTTTTTGCAAACCTTACCAAATGTTTTTTTTTTTCAGGAAAACTCTCGAAGATGCATTTCTTCAGGCATTATTAGACATTTTGCATGTGTATTTTTGGAGTTATGTTTCAAAAACTGTCATTTTGAGTGTGACCAATATGAGGCCAGTAAAATCTAATATTTGTATTTGTGATTCTTTCCAAAATACCTGATTCTGCTAAAACTTACATAAATTCAATAATAAAGGCTTTTTAAGACAAATGTCATATTTTGTTTTGGAGTTATGATTATAAACCTTTCATATTTAGTATGACAGCTACACTGTTATATTGAATAAAAAAACTAACTTCTGTCCTTGCAAACCTTACAAAAGATCATTTTTCTAGTACAACTAACAAAAAAACATATCTCTAGGCATTATTAGCCATTTTGCATGTGTTGTTTAGAAGTTATGTGTGAATACATTTGTATTGCTTTTTTCGCATTATCTCAGGATTCTAAGAACATTACTGTCAAATTGAGTAACAAATCAAATGTTGTTTTTGCAAACCTTACCAAATGGTTTTTTTTTTTCAGGAAAACTCTCGAAGATGCATTTCTTCAGGCATTATTAGACATTTTGCATGTGTATTTTTGGAGTTATGTTTCAAAAACTGTCATTTTGAGTGTGACCAATATGAGGCCAGTAAAAACTTATATTTGTATTTGTGATTCTTTCCAAAATACCTGATTCTGCTAAAACTTACATAAATTCAATATTAAAGGTTTTTTAAGACAAATGTCATATTTGGTTTTGGAGTTATGATTATAAACCTTTCATATTTAGTATGACAGTTACACTGTTATATTGGGGAAAAAAAACTAACTTCTGTCTTTGCAAACCTTACAAAAGATCATTTTTCTAGTACAACTAACAAAAAAAACACATCCCTAGGCATTATTAGCCATTTTGCATGTGTTGTTTGGAAGTTATGTGTGAATACATTTTTATTGCTTTTTTCGCATTATCTCAGGATTCTAAGAATATTATAGTCATATTGAGTAAAAAACTACTTTTTGCATTTGCAAGATTTAAAAAAGCATATGTTTCGAGTAAAACTCCCAAAGATGCATTATTTCTGGCATTATTAGCCATTTTTCATGTGTGGTGTAGGAGTTATGTTTAAATAACTGTCATATTGAGTGTTACAGTATACAGTCATATTGAGTAAAACCTCATTTTTGTATTTGCAAACCATTGAAAAACAACTGTATCTAGTAAAACTTACATATATTCAATATCATAGGCATTTTTAGACATTTTGCACGTTTGGATTAGGAATTATGTTTGAATACATTTTTATTGCTTTTTTCGCATTATCTCATGATTCTAAGAACATTACTGTCAAATTGAGTAAGAAATCAAATTTTGTTTTTGCAAACCTTACCAAATGTTTTTTTTTTCAGGAAAACTCTCGAAGATGCATTTCTTCAGGCATTATTTGACATTTTGCATGTGTATTTTTGGAGTTATGTTTCAAAAACTGTCATTTTGAGTGTGACCAATATGAGGCCAGTAAAAACTTATATTTGTATTTGTGATTCTTTCCAAAATACCTGATTCTGCTAAAACTTATATAAATTCAATAATAAAGGATTTTTAAGACAAATGTCATATTTGGTTTTGAAGTTATGATTATAAACCTTTCATATTTAATATGACAGTTACACTGTTATATTGAATAAAAAAAATAACTTCTGTCTTTGCAAACCTTACAAAAGATCATTTTTCTAGTACAACTAACAAAAAAACATATCTCTAGGCATTATTAGCCATTTTGCATGTGTTGTTTAGAAGTTATGTTTGAATACATTTTTATTGCTTTTTTTGCATTATCTCAGGATTCTAAGACTATTATAGTCATATTGAGTAAAAAACTACTTTTTGCATTTGCAAGATTTAAAAAAGCATATGTTTCGAGTAAAACTCCCAAAGATGCATTATTTCAGGCATTATTAGCCATTTTTCATGTGTGGTGTAGGAGTTATGTTTAAATAACTGTCATATTGAGTGTTACAGTATACAGTCATATTGAGTAAAACCTCATTTTTGTATTTGCAAACCATTGAAAAACAACTGTACCTAGTAAAACTCACATGTATTCAATATCACAGGCATTTTTAGACATTTTGCACGTTTGGATTAGGAATCATGTTTGATTACATTTTTATTGCTTTTTTCGCATTATCTCAGGATTCTAAGTACATTACTGTCAAATTGAGTAACAAATCAAATGTTGTTTTTGCAAACCTTACCAAATGTTTTTTTTTCAGGAAAACTCTCGAAGATGCATTTCTTCAGGCATTATTAGACATTTTGCATGTGTATTTTTAAAGTAATGTTTCAAAAACTGTCATTTTGAGTGTGACCAATATGAGGCCAGTAAAATCTAACATTTGTATTTGTGATTCTTTCCAAAATACCTGATTCTGCTAAAACTTACATAAATTCAATATTAAAGGCCTTTTAAGACAAATGTCATATTTGGTTTTGGAGTTATGATTATAAACCTTTCATATTTAGTATGACAGTTACACTGTTATATTGGAAAAAAAAACTAACTTCTGTCTTTGCAAACCTTACAAAAGATCATTTTTCTAGTACAACTAACAAAAAAACATATCTCTAGGTATTATTATCCATTTTGCATGTGTTGTTTAGAAGTTATGTTTGAATACATTTTTATTGCTTTTTTCGCATTATCTCAGGATTCTAAGACTATTATAGTCATATTGAGTAAAGAACTACTTTTTGCATTTGCAAGATTTAAAAAAGCTTATGTTTCGAGCAAAACTCCCAAAGATGCATTATTTCTGGCATTATTAGCCATTTTTCATGTGTGGTGTAGGAGTTATGTTTAAATAACTGTCATATTGAGTGTTACAGTATACAGTCATATTGAGTAAAACCTCATTTTTGTATTTGCAAACCATTGAAAAACAACTGTACCTAGTAAAACTCACATGTATTCAATATCATAGGCATTTTTTCACATTTTGCACGTTTGGATTAGGAATTATGTTTGATTACATTTTTATTGCTTTTTTCGCATTATCTCAGGATTCTAAGTACATTACTGTCAAATTGAGTAACAAATCAAATGTTGTTTTTGCAAACCTTACCAAATGTTTTTTTTTTCAGGAAAACTCTCGAAGATGCATTTCTTCAGGCATTATTAGACATTTTGCATGTGTATTTTTAAAGTTATGTTTCAAAAACTGTCATTTTGAGTGTGACCAATATGAGGCCAGTAAAATCCAACATTTGTATTTGTGATTCTTTCCAAAATACCTGATTCTGCTAAAACGTACATAAATTCAATATTAAAGGCCTTTTAAGACAAATGTCATATTTGGTTTTGGAGTTATGATTATAAACCTTTCATATTTAGTATGACAGTTACACTGTTATATTGGAAAAAAAAACTAACTTCTGTCTTTGCAAACCTTACAAAATATAATTTTTCTAGTACAACTAACAAAAAAACATATCTCTAGGTATTATTATCCATTTTGCATGTGTTGTTTAGAAGTTATGTGTGAATACATTTTTATTGCTTTTTTCGCATTATCTCAGGATTCTAAGACTATTATAGTCATATTGAGTAAAAAACTACTTTTTGCATTTGCAAGATTTAAAAAAGCATATGTTTCGAGTAAAACTCCCAAAGATGCATTATTTCAGGCATTATTAGCCATTTTTCATGTGTGGTGTAGGAGTTATGTTTAAATAACTGTCATATTGAGTGTTACAGTATACAGTCATATTGAGTAAAACCTCATTTTTGTATTTGCAAACCATTGAAAAACAACTGTATCTAGTAAAACTCACATGTATTCAATATCATAAGCATTTTTAGTCATTTTGCACGTTTGGATTAGAAATTATGTTTGAATACATTGTTATTGCTTTTTTCGCATTATCTCAGGATTCTAAGAACATTACTGTCAAATTGAGTATCAAATCAAATTTTGTTTTTGCAAACCTTACCAAATGTTTTTTTTTCAGGAAAACTCTCGAAGATGCATTTCTTCAGGCATTATTAGACATTTTGCATGTGTATTTTTGGAGTTATGTTTCAAAAACTGTCATTTTGAGTGTGACCAATATGAGGCCAGTAAAAACTTATATTTGTATTTGTGATTCTTTCCAAAATACCTGATTCTGCTAAAACTTATATAAATTCAATATTAAAGGCTTTTTAAGACAAATGTCATATTTGGTTTTGGAGTTATGATTATAAACCTTTCATATTTAGTCAGACAGTTACACTGTTATATTGGAAAAAAAAACTAACTTGTGTCTTTGCAAACCTTACAAAAGATCATTTTTCTAGTACAACTAACCAAAATACATATCTCTAGGTATTATTAGCTATTTTGCATGTGTTTTTTAGAAGTTATGTTTGAATACATTTTTATTGCTTTTTTCGCATTATCTCAGGATTCTAATACTATTATAGTCATATTGAGTAAAAAACTACTTTTTGCATTTGCAAGATTTAAAAAAGCATATGTTTCGAGTAAAACTCCCAAAGATGCATTATTTCAGGCATTATTAGCCATTTTTGATGTGTGGTGTAGGAGTTATGTTTAAATAACTGTCATATTGAGTGTTACAGTATACAGTCATATTGAGTAAAACCTCATTTTTGTATTTGCAAACCATTGAAAAACAACTGTATCTTGTAAAACTCACATGTATTAAATATCAAAGGCATTTTTAGACATTTTGCACGTTTGGATTAGGAATTATGTTTGATAACATTTTTATTGCTTTTTTCGCATTATCTCAGGATTCTAAGTACATTACTGTCAAATTGAGTAACAAATCAAATTTTGTTTTTGCAAACCTTACCAAATGTTTTTTTTTCCAGGAGAACTCTCGCAGATGCATTTCTTCAGGCATTATTAGACATTTTGCATGTGTATTTTTGGAGTTATGTTTCAAAAACTGTCATTTTGAGTGTGACCAATATGAGGCCAGTAAAATCTAATATTTGTATTTGGGATTCTTTCCAAAATACCTGATTCTGCTAAAACTTACATAAATTCAATAATAAAGGCTTTTTAAGACAAATGTCATATTTGGTTTTGGAGTTATGATTATAAACCTTTCATATTTAGTATGACAGCTACACTGTTATATTGAATAAAAAAAACTGACTTCTGTCCTTGCAAACCTTACAAAAGATCATTTTTCTAGTACAACTAACAAAAAAACATATCTCTAGGCATTATTAGCCATTTTGCATGTGTTGTTTAGAAGTTATGTGTGAATACATTTGTATTGCTTTTTTCGCATTATCTCAGGATTCTAAGTACATTACTGTCAAATTGAGTAACAAATCAAATTTTGTTTTTGCAAACCTTACCAAATGTTTTTTTTTTCAGGAAAACTCTCGAAGATGCATTTCTTCAGGCATTATTAGACATTTTGCATGTGTATTTTTGGAGTTATGTTTCAAAAACTGTCATTTTGAGTGTGACCAATATGAGGCCAGTAAAAACTTATATTTGTATTTGTGATTCCTTTCAAAATACCTGATTCTGCTAAAACCTACATAAATTCAATATTAAAGGCTTTTTAAGACAGATGTCATAATTGGTTTTGGAGTTATGATTATAAACCTTTCATATTTAGTCAGACAGTTACACTGTTATATTGGGAAAAAAACTAACGTGTGTCTTTGCAAACCTTACAAAAGATCATTTTTCTAGTACAACTAACCAAAATACATATCTCTAGGCATTATTAGCCATTTCGCATTTGTTGTTTAGAAGTTATGTTTGAATACATTTTTATTGCTTTTTTCGCATTATCTCAGGATTCTAAGACTATTATAGTCATATTGAGTAAAAAATTACTTTTTGCATTTGCAAGATTTAAAAAAGCATATGTTTCGAGTAAAACTCCCAAAGATGCATTATTTCAGGCATTATTAGCCATTTTTCATGTGTGGTGTAGGAGTTATGTTTAAATAACTGTCATATTGAGTGTTACAGTATACAGTCATATTGAGTAAAACCTCATTTTTGTATTTGCAAACCATTGAAAAACAACTGTATCTAGTAAAACTCACATGTATTCAATATCACAGGCATTTTTAGTCATTTTGCACGTTTGGATTAGGAATTATGTTTGAATACATTTTTATTGCTTTTTTCGCATTATTTCAGGATTCTAAGTACATTACTGTCAAATTGAGTAACAAATCAAATTTTGTTTTTGCAAACCTTACCAAATGTTTTTTTTTTCAGGAAAACTCTCAAAGATGCATTCCTTTAGGCATTATTAGACATTTTGCATGTGTATTTTTGGAGTTATGTTTCAAAAACTGTCATTTTGAGTGTGACCAATATGAGGCCAGTAAAAACTTATATTTGTATATGTGATTCTTTCCAAAATACCTGATTCTGCTAAAACTTACATAAATTCAATATTAAAGGCTTTTTAAGACAAATGTCATATTTGGTTTTGGAGTTATGATTATAAACCTTTCATATTTAGTATGACAGTTACACTGTTATATTGGAAAAAAAAACTAACTTCTGTCTTTGCAAACCTTACAAAATATCATTTTTCTAGTACAACTAACAAAAAAACACATCCCTAGGCATTATTAGCCATTTTGCATGTGTTGTTTAGAAGTTATGTGTGAATACATTTTTTTTGCTTTTTTCGCATTATCTCAGGATTCTAAGACTCTAATAGTCATATTGAGTAAAAAACTACTTTTTGCATTTGCAAGATTTAAAAAAGCATATGTTTCGAGTAAAACTCCCAAAGATGCATTATTTCTGGCATTTTTAGCCATTTTTCATGTGTGGTGTAGGAGTTATGTTTAAATAACTGTCATATTGAGTGTTACAGTATACAGTCATATTGAGTAAAACCTCATTTTTGTATTTGCAAACCATTGAAAAACAACTGTATCTAGTAAAACTCACATATATTCAATATCATAGGCATTTTTAGACATTTTGCACGTTTGGATTAGGAATTATGTTTGAATACATTTTTATTGATTTTTTTGCAATATCTCAGGATTCTAAGAACATTACTGTCAAATTGAGTATCAAATCAAATTTTGTTTTTGCAAACCTTACCAAATGTTTTTTTTTTTCAGGAAAACTCTCGAAGATGCATTTCTTCAGGCATTATTAGACATTTTGCATGTGTATTTTTGGAGTTATGTTTCAAAAACTGTCATTTTGAGTGTGACCAATATGAGGCCAGTAAAATCTAATATTTGTATTTGTGATTCCTTCCAAAATACCTGATTCTGCTAAAACTTACATAAATTCAATAATAAAGGCTTTTTAAGACAAATGTCATATTTGGTTTTGGATTTATGATTATAAACCTTTCATATTTAGTATGACAGCTACACTGTTATATTGAATAAAAAAACTAACTTCTGTCCTTGCAAACCTTACAAAAGATCATTTTTCTAGTAAAACTAACAAAAAAACATATCTCTAGGCATTATTAGCCATTTTGCATGTGTTGTTTAGAAGTTATGTGTGAATACATTTGTATTGCTTTTTTCGCATTATCTCAGGATTCTAAGAACATTACTGTCAAATTGAGTAACAAATCAAATTTTGTTTTTGCAAACCTTACCAAATGGTTTTTTTTTCAGGAAAACTCTCGAAGATGCATTTCTTCAGGCATTATTAGACATTTTGCATTTGTATTTTTGGAGTTATATTTCAAAAACTGTCATTTTGAGTGTGACCAATATGAGGCCAGTAAAATCTAATATTTGTATTTGTGATTCTTTCCAAAATACCTGATTCTGCTAAAACTTACATAAATTCAATAATAAAGGCTTTTTAAGACAAATGTCATATTTGGTTTTGGAGTTATGATTATAAACCTTTCATATTTAGTATGACAGCTACACTGTTATATTGAATAAAAAAACTAACTTCTGTCCTTGCAAACCTTACAAAAGATCATTTTTCTAGTACAACTAACAAAAAAACATATCTCTAGGCATTATTAGCCATTTTGCATGTGTTGTTTAGAAGTTATGTGTGAATACATTTGTATTGCTTTTTTCGCATTATCTCAGGATTCTAAGAACATTACTGTCAAATTGAGTAACAAATCAAATGTTGTTTTTGCAAACCTTACCAAATGTTTTTTTTTTTTCAGGAAAACTCTCGAAGATGAATTTCTTCAGGCATTATTAGACATTTTGCATGTGTATTTTTGGAGTTATGTTTCAAAAACTGTCATTTTGAGTGTGACCAATATGAGGCCAGTAAAAACTTATATTTGTATTTGTGATTCCTTCCAAAATACCTGATTCTGTTAAAACCTACATAAATTCAATATTAAAGGCTTTTTAAGACAGATGTCATAATTGGTTTTGGAGTTATGTTTATAAACCTTTCATATTTAGTCAGACAGTTACACTGTTATATTGGGAAAAAAACTAACTTGTGTCTTTGTAAACCTTACAAAAGATAATTTTTCTAGTACAACTAACCAAAATACATATCTCTAGGCATTATTAGCCATTTTGCATTTGTTGTTTAGAAGTTATGTTTGAATACATTTTTATTGCTTTTTTCGCATTATCTCAGGATTCTAAGACTATTATAGTCATATTGAGTAAAAAATTACTTTTTGCATTTGCAAGATTTAAAAAAGCATATGTTTCGAGTAAAACTCCCAAAGATGCATTATTTCAGGCATTATTAGCCATTTTTCATGTGTGGTGTAGGAGTTATGTTTAAATAACTGTCATATTGAGTGTTACAGTATACAGTCATATTGAGTAAAACCTAATTTTTGTATTTGCAAACCATTGAAAAACAACTGTATCTAGTAAAACTCACATGTATTCAATATCACAGGCATTTTTAGACATTTTGCACGTTTGGATTAGGAATTATGTTTGAATACATTTTTATTGCTTTTTTCGCATTATCTCAGGATTCTAAGTACATTACTGTCAAATTGAGTAACAAATCAAATTTTGATTTTGCAAACCTTACCGAATGTTTTTTTTTTCAGGAAAACTCTCAAAGATGCATTTCTCTAGGCATTATTAGACATTTTGCATGTGTATTTTTGGAGTTATGTTTCAAAAACTGTCATTTTGAGTGTGACCAATATGAGGCCAGTAAAAACTTATATTTGTATTTGTGATTCTTTCCAAAATACCTGATTCTGCTAAAACTTACATAAATTCAATATTAAAGGTTTTTTAAGACAAATGTCATATTTGGTTTTGGAGTTATGATTATAAACCTTTCATATTTAGTATGACAGTTACACTGTTATATTGGGGAAAAAAAACTAACTTCTGTCTTTGCAAACCTTACAAAAGATCATTTTTCTAGTACAACTAACAAAAAAACATATCTCTAGGCATTATTAGCCATTTTGCATGTGTTGTTTAGAAGTTATGTTTGAATACATTTTTATTGCTTTTTTCGCATTATCTCAGGATTCTAAGACTATTATAGTCATATTGAGTAAAAAACTACTTTTTGCATTTGCAAGATTTAAAAAAAGCATATGTTTCGAGTAAAACTCCCAAAAATGCATTATTTCAGGCATTATTAGCCATTTTTCATGTGTGGTGTAGGAGTTATGTTTAAATAACTGTCATATTGAGTGTTACAGTATACAGTCATATTGAGTAAAACCTCATTTTTGTATTTGCAAACCATTGAAAAACAACTGTATCTAGTAAAACTCACATGTATTCAATATCATAAGCATTTTTAGTCATTTTGCACGTTTGGATTAGAAATTATGTTTGAATACATTGTTATTGCTTTTTTCGCATTATCTCAGGATTCTAAGAACATTACTGTCAAATTGAGTATCAAATCAAATTTTGTTTTTGCAAACCTTACCAAATGTTTTTTTTTTCAGGAAAACTCTCGAAGATGCATTTCTTCAGGCATTATTAGACATTTTGCATGTGTATTTTTGGAGTTATGTTTCAAAAACTGTCATTTTGAGTGTGACCAATATGAGGCCAGTAAAAACTTATATTTGTATTTGTGATTCTTTCCAAAATACCTGATTCTGCTAAAACTTATATAAATTCAATATTAAAGGCTTTTTAAGACAAATGTCATATTTGGTTTTGGAGTTATGATTATAAACCTTTCATATTTAGTCAGACAGTTACACTGTTATATTGGAAAAAAAAACTAACTTGTGTCTTTGCAAACCTTACAAAAGATCATTTTTCTAGTACAACTAACCAAAATACATATCTCTAGGTATTATTAGCTATTTTGCATGTGTTTTTTAGAAGTTATGTTTGAATACATTTTTATTGCTTTTTTCGCATTATCTCAGGATTCTAATACTATTATAGTCATATTGAGTAAAAAACTACTTTTTGCATTTGCAAGATTTAAAAAAGCATATGTTTCGAGTAAAACTCCCAAAGATGCATTATTTCAGGCATTATTAGCCATTTTTGATGTGTGGTGTAGGAGTTATGTTTAAATAACTGTCATATTGAGTGTTACAGTATACAGTCATATTGAGTAAAACCTCATTTTTGTATTTGCAAACCATTGAAAAACAACTGTATCTTGTAAAACTCACATGTATTAAATATCAAAGGCATTTTTAGACATTTTGCACGTTTGGATTAGGAATTATGTTTGATAACATTTTTATTGCTTTTTTCGCATTATCTCAGGATTCTAAGTACATTACTGTCAAATTGAGTAACAAATCAAATTTTGTTTTTGCAAACCTTACCAAATGTTTTTTTTTCCAGGAGAACTCTCGCAGATGCATTTCTTCAGGCATTATTAGACATTTTGCATGTGTATTTTTGGAGTTATGTTTCAAAAACTGTCATTTTGAGTGTGACCAATATGAGGCCAGTAAAATCTAATATTTGTATTTGGGATTCTTTCCAAAATACCTGATTCTGCTAAAACTTACATAAATTCAATAATAAAGGCTTTTTAAGACAAATGTCATATTTGGTTTTGGAGTTATGATTATAAACCTTTCATATTTAGTATGACAGCTACACTGTTATATTGAATAAAAAAAACTGACTTCTGTCCTTGCAAACCTTACAAAAGATCATTTTTCTAGTACAACTAACAAAAAAACATATCTCTAGGCATTATTAGCCATTTTGCATGTGTTGTTTAGAAGTTATGTGTGAATACATTTGTATTGCTTTTTTCGCATTATCTCAGGATTCTAAGAACATTACTGTCAAATTGAGTAACAAATCAAATTTTGTTTTTGCAAACCTTACCAAATGTTTTTTTTTTCAGGAAAACTCTCGAAGATGCATTTCTTCAGGCATTATTAGACATTTTGCATGTGTATTTTTGGAGTTATGTTTCAAAAACTGTCATTTTGAGTGTGACCAATATGAGGCCAGTAAAAACTTATATTTGTATTTGTGATTCCTTTCAAAATACCTGATTCTGCTAAAACCTACATAAATTCAATATTAAAGGCTTTTTAAGACAGATGTCATAATTGGTTTTGGAGTTATGATTATAAACCTTTCATATTTAGTCAGACAGTTACACTGTTATATTGGGAAAAAAACTAACGTGTGTCTTTGCAAACCTTACAAAAGATCATTTTTCTAGTACAACTAACCAAAATACATATCTCTAGGCATTATTAGCCATTTCGCATTTGTTGTTTAGAAGTTATGTTTGAATACATTTTTATTGCTTTTTTCGCATTATCTCAGGATTCTAAGACTATTATAGTCATATTGAGTAAAAAATTACTTTTTGCATTTGCAAGATTTAAAAAAGCATATGTTTCGAGTAAAACTCCCAAAGATGCATTATTTCAGGCATTATTAGCCATTTTTCATGTGTGGTGTAGGAGTTATGTTTAAATAACTGTCATATTGAGTGTTACAGTATACAGTCATATTGAGTAAAACCTCATTTTTGTATTTGCAAACCATTGAAAAACAACTGTATCTAGTAAAACTCACATGTATTCAATATCACAGGCATTTTTAGTCATTTTGCACGTTTGGATTAGGAATTATGTTTGAATACATTTTTATTGCTTTTTTCGCATTATTTCAGGATTCTAAGTACATTACTGTCAAATTGAGTAACAAATCAAATTTTGTTTTTGCAAACCTTACCAAATGTTTTTTTTTTCAGGAAAACTCTCAAAGATGCATTCCTTTAGGCATTATTAGACATTTTGCATGTGTATTTTTGGAGTTATGTTTCAAAAACTGTCATTTTGAGTGTGACCAATATGAGGCCAGTAAAAACTTATATTTGTATATGTGATTCTTTCCAAAATACCTGATTCTGCTAAAACTTACATAAATTCAATATTAAAGGCTTTTTAAGACAAATGTCATATTTGGTTTTGGAGTTATGATTATAAACCTTTCATATTTAGTATGACAGTTACACTGTTATATTGGAAAAAAAAACTAACTTCTGTCTTTGCAAACCTTACAAAATATCATTTTTCTAGTACAACTAACAAAAAAACACATCCCTAGGCATTATTAGCCATTTTGCATGTGTTGTTTAGAAGTTATGTGTGAATACATTTTTATTGCTTTTTTCGCATTATCTCAGGATTCTAAGACTATTATAGTCATATTGAGTAAAAAACTACTTTTTGCATTTGCAAGATTTAAAAAAGCATATGTTTCGAGTAAAACTCCCAAAGATGCATTATTTCTGGCATTTTTAGCCATTTTTCATGTGTGGTGTAGGAGTTATGTTTAAATAACTGTCATATTGAGTGTTACAGTATACAGTCATATTGAGTAAAACCTCATTTTTGTATTTGCAAACCATTGAAAAACAACTGTATCTAGTAAAACTCACATATATTCAATATCATAGGCATTTTTAGACATTTTGCACGTTTGGATTAGGAATTATGTTTGAATACATTTTTATTGATTTTTTTGCAATATCTCAGGATTCTAAGAACATTACTGTCAAATTGAGTATCAAATCAAATTTTGTTTTTGCAAACCTTACCAAATGTTTTTTTTTTTCAGGAAAACTCTCGAAGATGCATTTCTTCAGGCATTATTAGACATTTTGCATGTGTATTTTTGGAGTTATGTTTCAAAAACTGTCATTTTGAGTGTGACCAATATGAGGCCAGTAAAATCTAATATTTGTATTTGTGATTCCTTCCAAAATACCTGATTCTGCTAAAACTTACATAAATTCAATAATAAAGGCTTTTTAAGACAAATGTCATATTTGGTTTTGGATTTATGATTATAAACCTTTCATATTTAGTATGACAGCTACACTGTTATATTGAATAAAAAAACTAACTTCTGTCCTTGCAAACCTTACAAAAGATCATTTTTCTAGTAAAACTAACAAAAAAACATATCTCTAGGCATTATTAGCCATTTTGCATGTGTTGTTTAGAAGTTATGTGTGAATACATTTGTATTGCTTTTTTCGCATTATCTCAGGATTCTAAGAACATTACTGTCAAATTGAGTAACAAATCAAATTTTGTTTTTGCAAACCTTACCAAATGGTTTTTTTTTCAGGAAAACTCTCGAAGATGCATTTCTTCAGGCATTATTAGACATTTTGCATTTGTATTTTTGGAGTTATATTTCAAAAACTGTCATTTTGAGTGTGACCAATATGAGGCCAGTAAAATCTAATATTTGTATTTGTGATTCTTTCCAAAATACCTGATTCTGCTAAAACTTACATAAATTCAATAATAAAGGCTTTTTAAGACAAATGTCATATTTGGTTTTGGAGTTATGATTATAAACCTTTCATATTTAGTATGACAGCTACACTGTTATATTGAATAAAAAAACTAACTTCTGTCCTTGCAAACCTTACAAAAGATCATTTTTCTAGTACAACTAACAAAAAAACATATCTCTAGGCATTATTAGCCATTTTGCATGTGTTGTTTAGAAGTTATGTGTGAATACATTTGTATTGCTTTTTTCGCATTATCTCAGGATTCTAAGAACATTACTGTCAAATTGAGTAACAAATCAAATGTTGTTTTTGCAAACCTTACCAAATGTTTTTTTTTTTTCAGGAAAACTCTCGAAGATGAATTTCTTCAGGCATTATTAGACATTTTGCATGTGTATTTTTGGAGTTATGTTTCAAAAACTGTCATTTTGAGTGTGACCAATATGAGGCCAGTAAAAACTTATATTTGTATTTGTGATTCCTTCCAAAATACCTGATTCTGTTAAAACCTACATAAATTCAATATTAAAGGCTTTTTAAGACAGATGTCATAATTGGTTTTGGAGTTATGTTTATAAACCTTTCATATTTAGTCAGACAGTTACACTGTTATATTGGGAAAAAAACTAACTTGTGTCTTTGTAAACCTTACAAAAGATAATTTTTCTAGTACAACTAACCAAAATACATATCTCTAGGCATTATTAGCCATTTTGCATTTGTTGTTTAGAAGTTATGTTTGAATACATTTGTATTGCTTTTTTCGCATTATCTCAGGATTCTAAGACTATTATAGTCATATTGAGTAAAAAATTACTTTTTGCATTTGCAAGATTTAAAAAAGCATATGTTTCGAGTAAAACTCCCAAAGATGCATTATTTCAGGCATTATTAGCCATTTTTCATGTGTGGTGTAGGAGTTATGTTTAAATAACTGTCATATTGAGTGTTACAGTATACAGTCATATTGAGTAAAACCTAATTTTTGTATTTGCAAACCATTGAAAAACAACTGTATCTAGTAAAACTCACATGTATTCAATATCACAGGCATTTTTAGACATTTTGCACGTTTGGATTAGGAATTATGTTTGAATACATTTTTATTGCTTTTTTCGCATTATCTCAGGATTCTAAGTACATTACTGTCAAATTGAGTAACAAATCAAATTTTGATTTTGCAAACCTTACCGAATGTTTTTTTTTTCAGGAAAACTCTCAAAGATGCATTTCTCTAGGCATTATTAGACATTTTGCATGTGTATTTTTGGAGTTATGTTTCAAAAACTGTCATTTTGAGTGTGACCAATATGAGGCCAGTAAAAACTTATATTTGTATTTGTGATTCTTTCCAAAATACCTGATTCTGCTAAAACTTACATAAATTCAATATTAAAGGTTTTTTAAGACAAATGTCATATTTGGTTTTGGAGTTATGATTATAAACCTTTCATATTTAGTATGACAGTTACACTGTTATATTGGGGAAAAAAAACTAACTTCTGTCTTTGCAAACCTTACAAAAGATCATTTTTCTAGTACAACTAACAAAAAAACATATCTCTAGGCATTATTAGCCATTTTGCATGTGTTGTTTAGAAGTTATGTTTGAATACATTTTTATTGCTTTTTTCGCATTATCTCAGGATTCTAAGACTATTATAGTCATATTGAGTAAAAAACTACTTTTTGCATTTGCAAGATTTAAAAAAAGCATATGTTTCGAGTAAAACTCCCAAAAATGCATTATTTCAGGCATTATTAGCCATTTTTCATGTGTGGTGTAGGAGTTATGTTTAAATAACTGTCATATTGAGTGTTACAGTATACAGTCATATTGAGTAAAACCTCATTTTTGTATTTGCAAACCATTGAAAAACAACTGTACCTAGTAAAACTCACATGTATTCAATATCACAGGCATTTTTAGACATTTTGCACGTTTGGATTAGGAATTATGTTTGATTACATTTTTATTGCTTTTTTCGCATTATCTCAGGATTCTAAGTACATTACTGTCAAATTGAGTAACAAATCAAATGTTGTTTTTGCAAACCTTACCAAATGTTTTTTTTTTCAGGAAAACTCTCGAAGATGCATTTCTTCAGGCATTATTAGACATTTTGCATGTGTATTTTTAAAGTTATGTTTCAAAAACTGTCATTTTGAGTGTGACCAATATGAGGCCAGTAAAATCTAACATTTGTATTTGTGATTCTTTCCAAAATACCTGATTTTGCTAAAACTTACATAAATTCAATATTAAAGGCCTTTTAAGACAAATGTCATATTTGGTTTTGGAGTTATGATTATAAACCTTTCATATTTAGTATGACAGTTACACTGTTATATTGGAAAAAAAAACTAACTTCTGTCTTTGCAAACCTTACAAAAGATCATTTTTCTAGTACAACTAACAAAAAAACATATCTCTAGGTATTATTATCCATTTTGCATGTGTTGTTTAGAAGTTATGTGTGAATACATTTTTATTGCTTTTTTCGCATTATCTCAGGATTCTAAGACTATTATAGTCATATTGAGTAAAAAACTACTTTTTGCATTTGCAAGATTTAAAAAAGCATATGTTTCGAGTAAAACTCCCAAAGATGCATTATTTCTGGCATTATTAGCCATTTTTCATGTTTGGTGTAGGAGTTATGTTTAAATAACTGTCATATTGAGTGTTACAGTATACAGTCATATTGAGTAAAACCTCATTTTTGTATTTGCAAACCATTGAAAAACAACTGTATCTAATAAAACTCACATGTATTCAATATCATAAGCATTTTTAGTCATTTTGCACGTTTGGATTAGAAATTATGTTTGAATACATTGTTATTGCTTTTTTCGCATTATCTCAGGATTCTAAGAACATTACTGTCAAATTGAGTATCAAATCAAATTTTGTTTTTGCAAACCTTACCAAATGTTTTTTTTTTTCAGGAAAACTCTCGAAGATGCATTTCTTCAGGCATTATTAGACATTTTGCATGGGTATTTTTGGAGTTATGTTTCAAAAACTGTCATTTTGAGTGTGACCAATATGAGGCCAGTAAAAACTTATATTTGTATTTGTGATTCTTTCCAAAATACCTGATTCTGCTAAAACTTATATAAATTCAATATTAAAGGCTTTTTAAGACAAATGTCATATTTGGTTTTGGAGTTATGATTATAAACCTTTCATATTTAGTCAGACAGTTACACTGTTATATTGGAAAAAAAAACTAACTTGTGTCTTTGCAAACCTTACAAAAGATCATTTTTCTAGTACAACTAACCAAAATACATATCTCTAGGCATTATTAGCTATTTTGCATGTGTTTTTTAGAAGTTATGTTTGAATACATTTTTATTGCTTTTTTCGCATTATCTCAGGATTCTAAGACTATTATAGTCATATTGAGTAAAAAACTACTTTTTGCATTTGCAAGATTTAAAAAAGCATATGTTTCGAGTAAAACTCCCAAAGATGCATTATTTCAGGCATTATTAGCCATTTTTCATGTGTGGTGTAGGAGTTATGTTTAAATAACTGTCATATTGAGTGTTACAGTATACAGTCATATTGAGTAAAACCTCATTTTTGTATTTGCAAACCATTGAAAAACAACTGTATCTAGTAAAACTCACATGTATTAAATATCACAGGCATTTTTAGACATTTTGCATGTTTGGATTAGGAATTATGTTTGATTACATTTTTATTGCTTTTTTCGCATTATCTCAGGATTCTAAGTACATTACTGTCAAATTGAGTAACAAATCAAATGTTGTTTTTGCAAACCTTACCAAATGTTTTTTTTTCAGGAAAACTCTCGAAGATGCATTTCTTCAGGCATTATTAGACATTTTGCATGTGTATTTTTAAAGTTATATTTCAAAAACTGTCATTTTGAGTGTGACCAATATGAGGCCAGTAAAATCTAACATTTGTATTTGTGATTCTTTCCAAAATACCTGATTCTGCTAAAACTTACATAAATTCAATATTAAAGGCCTTTTAAGACAAATGTCATATTTGGTTTTGGAGTTATGATTATAAACCTTTCATATTTAGTATGACAGTTACACTGTTATATTGGGAAAAAAAAACTAACTTCTGTCCTTGCAAACCTTACAAAAGATCATTTTTCTAGTACAACTAACAAAAAAACATATCTCTAGGCATTATTAGCCATTTTGCATGTGTTGTTTAGAAGTTATGTGTGAATACATTTGTATTGCTTTTTTTGCATTATCTCAGGATTCTAAGTACATTACTGTCAAATTGAGTAACAAATCAAATGTTGTTTTTGCAAACCTTACCAAATGTTTTTTTTTCCAGGAGAACTCTCGAAGATGCATTTCTTCAGGCATTATTAGACATTTTGCATGTGTATTTTTGGAGTTATGTTTCACAAACTGTCATTTTGAGTGTGACCAATATGAGGCCAGTAAAATCTAATATTTGTATTTGTGATTCTTTCCAAAATACCTGATTCTGCTAAAACTTACATAAATTCAATAATAAAGGCTTTTTAAGACAAATGTCATATTTGGTTTTGGAGTTATGATTATAAACCTTTCATATTTAGTATGACAGCTACACTGTTATATTGAATAAAAAAACTGACTTCTGTCCTTGCAAACCTTACAAAAGATCATTTTTCTAGTACAACTAACAAAAAAACATATCTCTAGGCATTATTAGCCATTTTGCATGTGTTGTTTAGAAGTTATGTGTGAATACATTTGTATTGCTTTTTTCGCATTATCTCAGGATTCTAAGAACATTACTGTCAAATTGAGTAACAAATCAAATTTTGTTTTTGCAAACCTTACCAAATGTTTTTTTTTTTCAGGAAAACTCTCGAAGATGCATTTCTTCAGGCATTATTAGACATTTTGCATGTGTATTTTTGGAGTTATGTTTCAAAAACTGTCATTTTGAGTGTGACCAATATGAGGCCAGTAAAAACTTATATTTGTATTTGTGATTCCTTTCAAAATACCTGATTCTGCTAAAACCTACATAAATTCAATATTAAAGGCTTTTTAAGACAGATGTCATAATTGGTTTTGGAGTTATGATTATAAACCTTTCATATTTAGTCAGACAGTTACACTGTTATATTGGGAAAAAAACTAACGTGTGTCTTTGCAAACCTTACAAAAGATCATTTTTCTAGTACAACTAACCAAAATACATATCTCTAGGCATTATTAGCCATTTTGCATTTGTTGTTTAGAAGTTATGTTTGAATACATTTTTATTGCTTTTTTCGCATTATCTCAGGATTCTAAGACTATTATAGTCATATTGAGTAAAAAATTACTTTTTGCATTTGCAAGATTTAAAAAAGCATATGTTTCGAGTAAAACTCCCAAAGATGCATTATTTCAGGCATTATTAGCCATTTTTCATGTGTGGTGTAGGAGTTATGTTTAAATAACTGTCATATTGAGTGTTACAGTATACAGTCATATTGAGTAAAACCTCATTTTTGTATTTGCAAACCATTGAAAAACAACTGTATCTAGTAAAACTCACATGTATTCAATATCACAGGCATTTTTAGTCATTTTGCACGTTTGGATTAGGAATTATGTTTGAATACATTTTTATTGCTTTTTTCGCATTATCTCAGGATTCTAAGTACATTACTGTCAAATTGAGTAACAAATCAAATTTTGTTTTTGCAAACCTTACCAAATGTTTTTTTTTTCAGGAAAACTCTCAAAGATGCATTCCTTTAGGCATTATTAGACATTTTGCATGTGTATTTTTGGAGTTATGTTTCAAAAACTGTCATTTTGAGTGTGACCAATATGAGGCCAGTAAAAACTTATATTTGTATTTGTGATTCTTTCCAAAATACCTGATTCTGCTAAAACTTACATAAATTCAATATTAAAGGCTTTTTAAGACAAATGTCATATTTGGTTTTGGAGTTATGATTATAAACCTTTCATATTTAGTATGACAGTTACACTGTTATATTGGAAAAAAAAACTACCTTCTGTCTTTGCAAACCTTACAAAATATCATTTTTCTAGTACAACTAACAAAAAAACACATCCCTAGGCATTATTAGCCATTTTGCATGTGTTGTTTAGAAGTTATGTGTGAATACATTTTTATTGCTTTTTTCGCATTATCTCAGGATTCTAAGACTATTATAGTCATATTGAGTAAAAAACTACTTTTTGCATTTGCAAGATTTAAAAAAGCATATGTCTCGAGTAAAACTCCCAAAGATGCATTATTTCTGGCATTATTAGCCATTTTTCATGTGTGGTGTAGGAGTTATGTTTAAATAACTGTCATATTGAGTGTTACAGTATACAGTCATATTGAGTAAAACCTCATTTTTGTATTTGCAAACCATTGAAAAACAACTGTATCTAGTAAAACTCACATATATTCAATATCATAGGCATTTTTAGACATTTTGCACGTTTGGATTAGGAATTATGTTTGAATACATTTTTATTGTTTTTTTTGCAATATCTCAGGATTCTAATAACATTACTGTCAAATTGAGTATCAAATCAAATTTTGTTTTTGCAAACCTTACCAAATGTTTTTTTTTTCAGGAAAACTCTCGAAGATGCATTTCTTCAGGCATTATTAGACATTTTGCATGTGTATTTTTGGAGTTATGTTTCAAAAACTGTCATTTTGAGTGTGACCAATATGAGGCCAGTAAAATCTAATATTTGTATTTGGGATTCTTTCCAAAATACCTGATTCTGCTAAAACTTACATAAATTCAATAATAAAGGCTTTTTAAGACAAATGTCATATTTGGTTTTGGAGTTATGATTATAAACCTTTCATATTTAGTATGACAGCTACACTGTTATATTGAATAAAAAAACTAACTTCTGTCCTTGCAAACCTTACAAAAGATCATTTTTCTAGTACAACTAACAAAAAAACATATCTCTAGGCATTATTAGCCATTTTGCATGTGTTGTTTAGAAGTTATGTGTGAATACATTTGTATTGCTTTTTTCGCATTATCTCAGGATTCTAAGAACATTACTGTCAAATTGAGTAACAAATCAAATGTTGTTTTTGCAAACCTTACCAAATGTTTTTTTTTTTCAGGAAAACTCTCGAAGATGAATTTCTTCAGGCATTATTAGACATTTTGCATGTGTATTTTTGGAGTTATGTTTCAAAAACTGTCATTTTGAGTGTGACCAATATGAGGCCAGTAAAAACTTATATTTGTATTTGTGATTCCTTCCAAAATACCTGATTCTGCTAAAACCTACATAAATTCAATATTAAAGGCTTTTTAAGACAGATGTCATAATTGGTTTTGGAGTTATGTTTATAAACCTTTCATATTTAGTCAGACAGTTACACTGTTATATTGGGAAAAAAACTAACTTGTGTCTTTGCAAACCTTACAAAAGATAATTTTTCTAGTACAACTAACCAAAATACATATCTCTAGGCATTATTAGCCATTTTGCATTTGTTGTTTAGAAGTTATGTTTGAATACATTTTTATTGCTTTTTTCGCATTATCTCAGGATTCTAAGACTATTATAGTCATATTGAGTAAAAAATTACTTTTTGCATTTGCAAGATTTAAAAAAGCATATGTTTCGAGTAAAACTCCCAAAGATGCATTATTTCAGGCATTATTAGCCATTTTTCATGTGTGGTGTAGGAGTTATGTTTAAATAACTGTCATATTGAGTGTTACAGTATACAGTCATATTGAGTAAAACCTCATTTTTGTATTTGCAAACCATTGAAAAACAACTGTATCTAGTAAAACTCACATGTATTAAATATCACAGGCATTTTTAGACATTTTGCACGTTTGGATTAGGAATTATGTTTGAATACATTTTTATTGCTTTTTTTCGCATTATCTCAGGATTCTAAGTACATTACTGTCAAATTGAGTAACAAATCAAATTTTGATTTTGCAAACCTTACCGAATGTTTTTTTTTTCAGGAAAACTCTCAAAGATGCATTTCTCTAGGCATTATTAGACATTTTGCATGTGTATTTTTGGAGTTATGTTTCAAAAACTATCATTTTGAGTGTGACCAATATGAGGCCAGTAAAAACTTATATTTGTATTTGTGATTCTTTCCAAAATACCTGATTCTGCTAAAACTTACATAAATTCAATATTAAAGGTTTTTTAAGACAAATGTCATATTTGGTTTTGGAGTTATGATTATAAACCTTTCATATTTAGTATGACAGTTACACTGTTATATTGGAAAAAAAAAACTAACTTCTGTCTTTGCAAACCTTACAAAAGATCATTTTTCTAGTACAACTAACAAAAAAACACATCCCTAGGCATTATTAGCCATTTTGCATGTGTTGTTTAGACGTTATGTGTGAATACATTTTTATTGCTTTTTTCGCATTATCTCAGGATTCTAAGACTATTATAGTCATATTGAGTAAAAAACTACTTTTTGCATTTGCAAGATTTAAAAAAGCATATGTTTCGAGTAAAACTCCCAAAGATGCATTATTTCTGGCATTATTAGCCATTTTTCATGTGTGGTGTAGGAGTTATGTTTAAATAACTGTCATAATGAGTGTTACAGTATACAGTCGTATTGAGTAAAACCTCATTTTTGTATTTGCAAACCATTGAAAAACAACTGTATCTAGTAAAACTCACATATATTCAATGTCATAGGCATTTTTAGACATTTTGCACGTTTGGATTAAGAATTATGTTTGAATACATTTTTATTGCTTTTTTCGCATTATCTCAGGATTCTAAGAACATTACTGTCAAATTGAGTAAGAAATCAAATTTTGTTTTTGCAAACCTTACCAAATGTTTTTTTTTTCAGGAAAACTCTCGAAGATGCATTTCTTCAGGCATTATTTGACATTTTGCATGTGTATTTTTGGAGTTATGTTTCAAAAACTGTCATTTTGAGTGTGACCAATATGAGGCCAGTAAAAACTTATATTTGTTTTTGTGATTCCTTCCAAAATACCTGATTCTGCTAAAACCTACATAAATTCAATATTAAAGGCTTTTTAAGACAGATGTCATAATTGGTTTTGGAGTTATGTTTATAAACCTTTCATATTTAGTCAGACAGTTACACTGTTATATTGGGAAAAAAACTAACTTGTGTCTTTGCAAACCTTACAAAAGATAATTTTTCTAGTACAACTAACCAAAATACATATCTCTAGGCATTATTAGCCATTTTGCATGTGTTGTTTAGAAGTTATGTGTGAATACATTTTTATTGCTTTTTTCGCATTATCTCAGGATTCTAAGACTATTATAGTCATATTGAGTAAAAAACTACTTTTTGCATTTGCAAGATTTAAAAAAGCATATGTTTCGAGTAAAACTCCCAAAGATGCATTATTTCTGGCATTATTAGCCATTTTTCATGTTTGGTGTAGGAGTTATGTTTAAATAACTGTCATATTGAGTGTTACAGTATACAGTCATATTGAGTAAAACCTCATTTTTGTATTTGCAAACCATTGAAAAACAACTGTATCTAATAAAACTCACATGTATTCAATATCATAAGCATTTTTAGTCATTTTGCACGTTTGGATTAGAAATTATGTTTGAATACATTGTTATTGCTTTTTTCGCATTATCTCAGGATTCTAAGAACATTACTGTCAAATTGAGTATCAAATCAAATTTTGTTTTTGCAAACCTTACCAAATGTTTTTTTTTTTCAGGAAAACTCTCGAAGATGCATTTCTTCAGGCATTATTAGACATTTTGCATGGGTATTTTTGGAGTTATGTTTCAAAAACTGTCATTTTGAGTGTGACCAATATGAGGCCAGTAAAAACTTATATTTGTATTTGTGATTCTTTCCAAAATACCTGATTCTGCTAAAACTTATATAAATTCAATATTAAAGGCTTTTTAAGACAAATGTCATATTTGGTTTTGGAGTTATGATTATAAACCTTTCATATTTAGTCAGACAGTTACACTGTTATATTGGAAAAAAAAACTAACTTGTGTCTTTGCAAACCTTACAAAAGATCATTTTTCTAGTACAACTAACCAAAATACATATCTCTAGGCATTATTAGCTATTTTGCATGTGTTTTTTAGAAGTTATGTTTGAATACATTTTTATTGCTTTTTTCGCATTATCTCAGGATTCTAAGACTATTATAGTCATATTGAGTAAAAAACTACTTTTTGCATTTGCAAGATTTAAAAAAGCATATGTTTCGAGTAAAACTCCCAAAGATGCATTATTTCAGGCATTATTAGCCATTTTTCATGTGTGGTGTAGGAGTTATGTTTAAATAACTGTCATATTGAGTGTTACAGTATACAGTCATATTGAGTAAAACCTCATTTTTGTATTTGCAAACCATTGAAAAACAACTGTATCTAGTAAAACTCACATGTATTAAATATCACAGGCATTTTTAGACATTTTGCATGTTTGGATTAGGAATTATGTTTGATTACATTTTTATTGCTTTTTTCGCATTATCTCAGGATTCTAAGTACATTACTGTCAAATTGAGTAACAAATCAAATGTTGTTTTTGCAAACCTTACCAAATGTTTTTTTTTCAGGAAAACTCTCGAAGATGCATTTCTTCAGGCATTATTAGACATTTTGCATGTGTATTTTTAAAGTTATATTTCAAAAACTGTCATTTTGAGTGTGACCAATATGAGGCCAGTAAAATCTAACATTTGTATTTGTGATTCTTTCCAAAATACCTGATTCTGCTAAAACTTACATAAATTCAATATTAAAGGCCTTTTAAGACAAATGTCATATTTGGTTTTGGAGTTATGATTATAAACCTTTCATATTTAGTATGACAGTTACACTGTTATATTGGGAAAAAAAAACTAACTTCTGTCCTTGCAAACCTTACAAAAGATCATTTTTCTAGTACAACTAACAAAAAAACATATCTCTAGGCATTATTAGCCATTTTGCATGTGTTGTTTAGAAGTTATGTGTGAATACATTTGTATTGCTTTTTTTGCATTATCTCAGGATTCTAAGTACATTACTGTCAAATTGAGTAACAAATCAAATGTTGTTTTTGCAAACCTTACCAAATGTTTTTTTTTCCAGGAGAACTCTCGAAGATGCATTTCTTCAGGCATTATTAGACATTTTGCATGTGTATTTTTGGAGTTATGTTTCACAAACTGTCATTTTGAGTGTGACCAATATGAGGCCAGTAAAATCTAATATTTGTATTTGTGATTCTTTCCAAAATACCTGATTCTGCTAAAACTTACATAAATTCAATAATAAAGGCTTTTTAAGACAAATGTCATATTTGGTTTTGGAGTTATGATTATAAACCTTTCATATTTAGTATGACAGCTACACTGTTATATTGAATAAAAAAACTGACTTCTGTCCTTGCAAACCTTACAAAAGATCATTTTTCTAGTACAACTAACAAAAAAACATATCTCTAGGCATTATTAGCCATTTTGCATGTGTTGTTTAGAAGTTATGTGTGAATACATTTGTATTGCTTTTTTCGCATTATCTCAGGATTCTAAGAACATTACTGTCAAATTGAGTAACAAATCAAATTTTGTTTTTGCAAACCTTACCAAATGTTTTTTTTTTTCAGGAAAACTCTCGAAGATGCATTTCTTCAGGCATTATTAGACATTTTGCATGTGTATTTTTGGAGTTATGTTTCAAAAACTGTCATTTTGAGTGTGACCAATATGAGGCCAGTAAAAACTTATATTTGTATTTGTGATTCCTTTCAAAATACCTGATTCTGCTAAAACCTACATAAATTCAATATTAAAGGCTTTTTAAGACAGATGTCATAATTGGTTTTGGAGTTATGATTATAAACCTTTCATATTTAGTCAGACAGTTACACTGTTATATTGGGAAAAAAACTAACGTGTGTCTTTGCAAACCTTACAAAAGATCATTTTTCTAGTACAACTAACCAAAATACATATCTCTAGGCATTATTAGCCATTTTGCATTTGTTGTTTAGAAGTTATGTTTGAATACATTTTTATTGCTTTTTTCGCATTATCTCAGGATTCTAAGACTATTATAGTCATATTGAGTAAAAAATTACTTTTTGCATTTGCAAGATTTAAAAAAGCATATGTTTCGAGTAAAACTCCCAAAGATGCATTATTTCAGGCATTATTAGCCATTTTTCATGTGTGGTGTAGGAGTTATGTTTAAATAACTGTCATATTGAGTGTTACAGTATACAGTCATATTGAGTAAAACCTCATTTTTGTATTTGCAAACCATTGAAAAACAACTGTATCTAGTAAAACTCACATGTATTCAATATCACAGGCATTTTTAGTCATTTTGCACGTTTGGATTAGGAATTATGTTTGAATACATTTTTATTGCTTTTTTCGCATTATCTCAGGATTCTAAGTACATTACTGTCAAATTGAGTAACAAATCAAATTTTGTTTTTGCAAACCTTACCAAATGTTTTTTTTTTCAGGAAAACTCTCAAAGATGCATTCCTTTAGGCATTATTAGACATTTTGCATGTGTATTTTTGGAGTTATGTTTCAAAAACTGTCATTTTGAGTGTGACCAATATGAGGCCAGTAAAAACTTATATTTGTATTTGTGATTCTTTCCAAAATACCTGATTCTGCTAAAACTTACATAAATTCAATATTAAAGGCTTTTTAAGACAAATGTCATATTTGGTTTTGGAGTTATGATTATAAACCTTTCATATTTAGTATGACAGTTACACTGTTATATTGGAAAAAAAAACTACCTTCTGTCTTTGCAAACCTTACAAAATATCATTTTTCTAGTACAACTAACAAAAAAACACATCCCTAGGCATTATTAGCCATTTTGCATGTGTTGTTTAGAAGTTATGTGTGAATACATTTTTATTGCTTTTTTCGCATTATCTCAGGATTCTAAGACTATTATAGTCATATTGAGTAAAAAACTACTTTTTGCATTTGCAAGATTTAAAAAAGCATATGTCTCGAGTAAAACTCCCAAAGATGCATTATTTCTGGCATTATTAGCCATTTTTCATGTGTGGTGTAGGAGTTATGTTTAAATAACTGTCATATTGAGTGTTACAGTATACAGTCATATTGAGTAAAACCTCATTTTTGTATTTGCAAACCATTGAAAAACAACTGTATCTAGTAAAACTCACATATATTCAATATCATAGGCATTTTTAGACATTTTGCACGTTTGGATTAGGAATTATGTTTGAATACATTTTTATTGTTTTTTTTGCAATATCTCAGGATTCTAATAACATTACTGTCAAATTGAGTATCAAATCAAATTTTGTTTTTGCAAACCTTACCAAATGTTTTTTTTTTCAGGAAAACTCTCGAAGATGCATTTCTTCAGGCATTATTAGACATTTTGCATGTGTATTTTTGGAGTTATGTTTCAAAAACTGTCATTTTGAGTGTGACCAATATGAGGCCAGTAAAATCTAATATTTGTATTTGGGATTCTTTCCAAAATACCTGATTCTGCTAAAACTTACATAAATTCAATAATAAAGGCTTTTTAAGACAAATGTCATATTTGGTTTTGGAGTTATGATTATAAACCTTTCATATTTAGTATGACAGCTACACTGTTATATTGAATAAAAAAACTAACTTCTGTCCTTGCAAACCTTACAAAAGATCATTTTTCTAGTACAACTAACAAAAAAACATATCTCTAGGCATTATTAGCCATTTTGCATGTGTTGTTTAGAAGTTATGTGTGAATACATTTGTATTGCTTTTTTCGCATTATCTCAGGATTCTAAGAACATTACTGTCAAATTGAGTAACAAATCAAATGTTGTTTTTGCAAACCTTACCAAATGTTTTTTTTTTTCAGGAAAACTCTCGAAGATGAATTTCTTCAGGCATTATTAGACATTTTGCATGTGTATTTTTGGAGTTATGTTTCAAAAACTGTCATTTTGAGTGTGACCAATATGAGGCCAGTAAAAACTTATATTTGTATTTGTGATTCCTTCCAAAATACCTGATTCTGCTAAAACCTACATAAATTCAATATTAAAGGCTTTTTAAGACAGATGTCATAATTGGTTTTGGAGTTATGTTTATAAACCTTTCATATTTAGTCAGACAGTTACACTGTTATATTGGGAAAAAAACTAACTTGTGTCTTTGCAAACCTTACAAAAGATAATTTTTCTAGTACAACTAACCAAAATACATATCTCTAGGCATTATTAGCCATTTTGCATTTGTTGTTTAGAAGTTATGTTTGAATACATTTTTATTGCTTTTTTCGCATTATCTCAGGATTCTAAGACTATTATAGTCATATTGAGTAAAAAATTACTTTTTGCATTTGCAAGATTTAAAAAAGCATATGTTTCGAGTAAAACTCCCAAAGATGCATTATTTCAGGCATTATTAGCCATTTTTCATGTGTGGTGTAGGAGTTATGTTTAAATAACTGTCATATTGAGTGTTACAGTATACAGTCATATTGAGTAAAACCTCATTTTTGTATTTGCAAACCATTGAAAAACAACTGTATCTAGTAAAACTCACATGTATTAAATATCACAGGCATTTTTAGACATTTTGCACGTTTGGATTAGGAATTATGTTTGAATACATTTTTATTGCTTTTTTTCGCATTATCTCAGGATTCTAAGTACATTACTGTCAAATTGAGTAACAAATCAAATTTTGATTTTGCAAACCTTACCGAATGTTTTTTTTTTCAGGAAAACTCTCAAAGATGCATTTCTCTAGGCATTATTAGACATTTTGCATGTGTATTTTTGGAGTTATGTTTCAAAAACTGTCATTTTGAGTGTGACCAATATGAGGCCAGTAAAAACTTATATTTGTATTTGTGATTCTTTCCAAAATACCTGATTCTGCTAAAACTTACATAAATTCAATATTAAAGGTTTTTTAAGACAAATGTCATATTTGGTTTTGGAGTTATGATTATAAACCTTTCATATTTAGTATGACAGTTACACTGTTATATTGGAAAAAAAAAACTAACTTCTGTCTTTGCAAACCTTACAAAAGATCATTTTTCTAGTACAACTAACAAAAAAACACATCCCTAGGCATTATTAGCCATTTTGCATGTGTTGTTTAGACGTTATGTGTGAATACATTTTTATTGCTTTTTTCGCATTATCTCAGGATTCTAAGACTATTATAGTCATATTGAGTAAAAAACTACTTTTTGCATTTGCAAGATTTAAAAAAGCATATGTTTCGAGTAAAACTCCCAAAGATGCATTATTTCTGGCATTATTAGCCATTTTTCATGTGTGGTGTAGGAGTTATGTTTAAATAACTGTCATAATGAGTGTTACAGTATACAGTCGTATTGAGTAAAACCTCATTTTTGTATTTGCAAACCATTGAAAAACAACTGTATCTAGTAAAACTCACATATATTCAATGTCATAGGCATTTTTAGACATTTTGCACGTTTGGATTAAGAATTATGTTTGAATACATTTTTATTGCTTTTTTCGCATTATCTCAGGATTCTAAGAACATTACTGTCAAATTGAGTAAGAAATCAAATTTTGTTTTTGCAAACCTTACCAAATGTTTTTTTTTTCAGGAAAACTCTCGAAGATGCATTTCTTCAGGCATTATTTGACATTTTGCATGTGTATTTTTGGAGTTATGTTTCAAAAACTGTCATTTTGAGTGTGACCAATATGAGGCCAGTAAAAACTTATATTTGTTTTTGTGATTCCTTCCAAAATACCTGATTCTGCTAAAACCTACATAAATTCAATATTAAAGGCTTTTTAAGACAGATGTCATAATTGGTTTTGGAGTTATGTTTATAAACCTTTCATATTTAGTCAGACAGTTACACTGTTATATTGGGAAAAAAACTAACTTGTGTCTTTGCAAACCTTACAAAAGATAATTTTTCTAGTACAACTAACCAAAATACATATCTCTAGGCATTATTAGCCATTTTGCATTTGTTGTTTAGAAGTTATGTTTGAATACATTTTTATTGCTTTTTTCGCATTATCTCAGGATTCTAAGACTATTATAGTCATATTGAGTAAAAAATTACGTTTTGCATTTGCAAGATTTAAAAAAGCATATGTTTCGAGTAAAACTCCCAAAGATGCATTATTTCAGGCATTATTAGCCATTTTTCATGTGTAGTGTAGGAGTTATGTTTAAATAACTGTCATATTGAGTGTTACAGTATACAGTCATATTGAGTAAAACCTCATTTTTGTATTTGCAAACCATTGAAAAACAACTGTATCTAGTAAAACTCACATGTATTCAATATCACAGGCATTTTTAGACATTTTGCACGTTTGGATTAGGAATTATGTTTGAATACATTTTTATTGCTTTTTTCGCATTATCTCAGGATTCTAAGAACATTACTGTCAAATTGAGTAAGAAATCAAATTTTGTTTTTGCAAACCTTACCAAATGTTTTTTTTTCAGGAAAACTCTCGAAGATGAATTTCTTCAGGCATTATTTGACATTTTGCATGTGTATTTTTGGAGTTATGTTTCAAAAACTGTCATTTTGAGTGTGACCAATATGAGGCCAGTAAAAACTTATATTTGTATTTGTGATTCTTTCCAAAATACCTGATTCTGCTAAAACGTATATAAATTCAATAATAAAGGATTTTTAAGACAAATGTCATATTTGGTTTTGGAGTTATGATTATAAACCTTTCATATTTAATATGACAGTTACACTGTTATATTGTATAAAAAAAATAACTTCTGTCTTTGCAAACCTTACAAAAGATCATTTTTCTAGTACAACTAACAAAAAAACATATCTCTAGGCATTATTAGCCATTTTGCATGTGTTGTTTAGAAGTTATGTTTGAATACATTTGTATTGCTTTTTTCGCATTATCTCAGGATTCTAAGACTATTATAGTCATATTGAGTAAAAAACTACTTTTTGCATTTGCAAGATTTAAAAAAGCACATGTTTCGAGTAAAACTCCCAAAGATGCATTATTTCTGGCATTATTAGCCATTTTTCATGTGTGGTGTAGGAGTTATGTTTAAATAACTGTCATATTGAGTGTTACAGTATACAGTCATATTGAGTAAAACCTCATTTTTGTATTTGCAAACCATTGAAAAACAACTGTATCTAGTAAAACTCACATATATTCAATATCATAGGCATTTTTAGACATTTTGCACGTTTGGATTAGGAATTATGTTTGAATACATTTTTATTGCTTTTTTTGCAATATCTCAGGATTCTAAGAACATTACTGTCAAATTGAGTATCAAATCAAATTTTGTTTTTGCAAACCTTACCAAATCTTTTTTTTTCTGGAAAACTCTCGAAGATGCATTTCTTCAGGCATTATTAGACATTTTGCATGTGTATTTTTGGAGTTATGTTTCAAAAACTGTCATTTTGAGTGTGACCAATATGAGGCCAGTAAAATCTAATATTTGTATTTGTGATTCTTTCCAAAATACCTGATTCTGCTAAAACTTACATAAGTTTAATAATAAAGGCTTTTTAAGACAAATGTCATATTTAGTTTTGGAGTTATGATTATAAACCTTTCATATTTAGTATGACAGTTACACTGTTATATTGAATAAAAAAACTAACTTCTGTCCTTGCAAACCTTACAAAAGATCATTTTTCTAGTAAAACTAACAAAAAAACATATCTCTAGGCATTATTAGCCATTTTGCATGTGTTGTTTAGAAGTTATGTGTGAATACATTTTTATTTCTTTTTTCGCATTATCTCAGGATTCTAAGACTATTATAGTCATATTGAGTAAAAAACTACTTTTTGCATTTGCAAGATTTAAAAAAGCATATGTTTCGAGTAAAACTCCCAAAGATGCATTATTTCAGGCATTATTAGCCATTTTTCATGTGTGGTGTAGGAGTTATGTTTAAATAACTGTCATATTGAGTGTTTCAGTATACAGTCATATTGAGTTAAACCTCATTTTTGTATTTGCAAACCATTGAAAAACAACTGTATCTAGTAAAACTCACATGTATTCAATATCACAGGCATTTTTAGACATTTTGCACGTTTGGATTAGGAATTATGTTTGAATACATTTTTATTGCTTTTTTCGCATTATCTCAGGATTCTAAGTACATTACTGTCAAATTGAGTAACAAATCAAATTTTGTTTTTGCAAACCTTACCAAATGTTTTTTTTTTTCAGGAAAACTCTCAAAGATGCATTTCTTTAGGCATTATTAGACATTTTGCATGTGTATTTTTGGAGTTATGTTTCAAAAACTGTCATTTTGAGTGTGACCAATATGAGGCCAGTAAAATCTAATATTTGTATTTGTGATTCTTTCCAAAATACCTGATTCTGCTAAAACTTACATAAATTCAATAATAAAGGCTTTTTAAGACAAATGTCATATTTGGTTTTGGAGTTATGATTATAAACCTTTCATATTTAGTATGACAGCTACACTGTTATATTGAATAAAAAAACTGACTTCTGTCCTTGCAAACCTTACAAAAGATCATTTTTCTAGTACAACTAACAAAAAAACATATCTCTAGGCATTATTAGCCATTTTGCATGTGTTGTTTAGAAGTTATGTGTGAATACATTTGTATTGCTTTTTTCGCATTATCTCAGGATTCTAAGAACATTACTGTCAAATTGAGTAACAAATCAAATTTTGTTTTTGCAAACCTTTCCAAATGGTTTTTTTTTTCAGGAAAACTCTCGAAGATGCATTTCTTCAGGCATTATTAGACATTTTGCATGTGTATTTTTGGAGTTATGTTTCAAAAACTGTCATTTTGAGTGTGACCAATATGAGGCCAGTAAAAACTTATATTTGTATTTGTGATTCCTTTCAAAATACCTGATTCTGCTAAAACCTACATAAATTCAATATTAAAGGCTTTTTAAGACAGATGTCATAATTGGTTTTGGAGTTATGATTATAAACCTTTCATATTTAGTATGACAGCTACACTGTTATATTGAATAAAAAAACTGACTTCTGTCCTTGCAAACCTTACAAAAGATCATTTTTCTAGTACAACTAACAAAAAAAATATCTCTAGGCATTATTAGCCATTTTGCATGTGTTGTTTAGAAGTTATGTGTGAATACATTTGTATTGCTTTTTTCGCATTATCTCAGGATTCTAAGAACATTACTGTCAAATTGAGTAACAAATCAAATTTTGTTTTTGCAAACCTTTCCAAATGGTTTTTTTTTCAGGAAAACTCTCGAAGATGCATTTCTTCAGGCATTATTAGACATTTTGCATGTGTATTTTTGGAGTTATGTTTAAAAAACTGTCATTTTGAGTGTGACCAATATGAGGCCAGTAAAAACTTATATTTGTATTTGTGATTCCTTTCAAAATACCTGATTCTGCTAAAACCTACATAAATTCAATATTAAAGGCTTTTTAAGACAGATGTCATAATTGGTTTTGGAGTTATGATTATAAACCTTTCACATTTAGTCAGACAGTTACACTGTTATATTGGGAAAAAAACTAACTTGTGTCTTTGCAAACCTTACAAAAGATCATTTTTCTAGTACAACTAACCAAAATACATATCTCTAGGCATTATTAGCCATTTTGCATTTGTTGTTTAGAAGTTATGTTTGAATACATTTTTATTGCTTTTTTCGCATTATCTCAGGATTCTAAGACTATTACAGTCATATTGAGTAAAAAATTACTTTTTGCATTTGCAAGATTTAAAAAAGCATATGTTTCGAGTAAAACTCCCAAAGATGCATTATTTCAGGCATTATTAGCCATTTTTCATGTGTGGTGTAGGAGTTATGTTTAAATAACTGTCATATTGAGTGTTACAGTATACAGTCATATTGAGTAAAACCTCATTTTTGTATTTGCAAACCATTGAAAAACAACTGTATCTAGTAAAACTCACATGTATTCAATATCACAGGCATTTTTAGACATTTTGCACGTTTGGATTAGGAATTATGTTTGAATACATTTTTATTGCTTTTTTCGCATTATCTCAGGATTCTAAGTACATTACTGTCAAATTGAGTAACAAATCAAATTTTGTTTTTGCAAACCTTACCAAATGTTTTTTTTTTCAGGAAAACTCTCAAAGATGCATTTCTTTAGGCATTATTAGACATTTTGCATGTGTATTTTTGGAGTTATGTTTCAAAAACTGTCATTTTGAGTGTGACCAATATGAGGCCAGTAAAATCTAATATTTGTATTTGTGATTCTTTCCAAAATACCTGATTCTGCTAAAACGTACATAAATTCAATATTAAAGGCTTTTTAAGACAAATGTCATATTTGGTTTTGGAGTTATGATTATAAACCTTTCATATTTAGTATGACAGTTACACTGTTATATTGGAAAAAAAAACTAACTTCTGTCTTTGCAAACCTTACAAAATATCATTTTTCTAGTACAACTAACAAAAAAACACATCCCTAGGCATTATTAGCCATTTTGCATGTGTTGTTTAGAAGTTATGTTTGAATACATTTTTATTGCTTTTTTCGCATTATCTCAGGATTCTAAGACTATTATAGTCATATTGAGTAAAAACTACTTTTTGCATTTGCAAGATTTAAAAAAGAATATGTTTCGAGTAAAATTCCCAAAGATGCATTATTTCAGGCATTATTAGCCATTTTTCATGTGTGGTGTAGGAGTTATGTTTAAATAACTGTCATATTGAGTGTTACAGTATACAGTCATATTGAGTAAAACCTCATTTTTGTATTTGCAAACCATTGAAAAACAACTGTATCTAGTAAAACTCACATATATTCAATATCATAGGCATTTTTAAACATTTTGCACGTTTGGATTAGGAATTATGTTTGATTACATTTTTATTGCTTTTTTCGCATTATCTCAGGATTCTAAGTACATTACTGTCAAATTGAGTAACAAATCAAATTTTGTTTTTGCAAACCTTACCAAATGTTTTTTTTTTCAGGAAAACTCTCGAAGATGCATTTCTTCAGGCATTATTAGACATTTTGCATGTGTATTTTTGGAGTTATGTTTCAAAAACTGTCATTTTGAGTGTGACCAATATGAGGCCAGTAAAATCTAATATTTGTATTTGTGATTCTTTCCAAAATACCTGATTCTGCTAAAACTTACATAAATTCAATAATAAAGGCTTTTTAAGACAAATGTCATATTTGGTTTTGGAGTTATGATTATAAACCTTTCATATTTAGTATGACAGCTACACTGTTATGTTGAATAAAAAAACTAACTTCTGTCCTTGCAAACCTTACAAAAGATCATTTTTCTAGTAAAACTAACAAAAAAACATTTTTCTCTAGGCATTATTAGCCATTTTGCATGTGTTGTTTAGAAGTTATGTGTGAATACATTTGTATTGCTTTTTTCGCATTATCTCAGGATTCTAAGACTATTATAGTCATATTGAGTAAAAAACTACTTTTTGCATTTGCAAGATTTAAAAAAGCATATGTTTCGAGTAAAACTCCCAAAGATGCATTATTTCAGGCATTATTAGCCATTTTTCATGTGTGGTGTAGGAGTTATGTTTAAATAACTGTCATATTGAGTGTTACAGTATACAGTCATCTTGAGTAAAACCTCATTTTTGTATTTGCAAACCATTGAAAAACAACTGTATCTAGTAAAACTCACATGTATTCAATATCACAGGCATTTTTAGACATTTTGCACGTTTGGATTAGGAATTATGTTTGATTACATTTTTATTGTTTTTTTCGCATTATCTCAGGATTCTAAGTACATTATTGTCAAATTGAGTAACAAATCAAATTTTGATTTTGCAAACCTTACCAAATGGTTTTTTTTCAGGAAAACTCTCGAAGATGCATTTCTTCAGGCATTAATAGACATTTTGCCTGATTCTGCTAAAACTTACATAAATTTAATAATAAAGGCTTTTTAAGACAAATGTCGTATTTGGTTTTGGAGTTATGATTATAAACCTTTCATATTTAGTATGACAGTTACACTGTTATATTGAATAAAAAAAACTAACTTCTGTCCTTGCAAACCTTACAAAAGATCATTTTTCTAGTACAACTAACAAAAAAAACATATCTCTAGGCATTATTAGCCATTTTGCATGTGTTGTTTAGAAGTTATGTGTGAATACATTTGTATTGCTTTTTTCGCATTATCTCAGGATTCTAAGAACATTACTGTCAAATTGAGTAACAAATCAAATGTTGTTTTTGCAAACCTTACCAAATGGTTTTTTTTTTCAGGAAAACTCTCGAAGATGAATTTCTTCAGGCATTATTAGACATTTTGCATGTGTATTTTTGGAGTTATGTTTCAAAAACTGTCATTTTGAGTGTGACCAATATGAGGCCAGTAAAAACTTATATTTGTATTTGTGATTCCTTCCAAAATACCTGATTCTGCTAAAACCTACATAAATTTAATATTAAAGGCTTTTTAAGACAGATGTCATAATTGGTTTTGGAGTTATGTTTATAAACCTTTCATATTTAGTCAGACAGTTACACTGTTATATTGGGAAAAAAACTAACTTGTGTCTTTGCAAACCTTACAAAAGATAATTTTTCTAGTACAACTAACCAAAATACATATCTCTAGGCATTATTAGCCATTTTGCATTTGTTGTTTAGAAGTTATGTTTGAATACATTTTCATTGCTTTTTTCGCATTATCTCAGGATTCTAAGACTATTACAGTCATATTGAGTAAAAAATTACTTTTTGCATTTGCAAGATTTAAAAAAGCATATGTTTCGAGTAAAACTCCCAAAGATGCATTATTTCAGGCATTATTAGCCATTTTTCATGTGTGGTGTAGGAGTTATGTTTAAATAACTGTCATATTGAGTGTTACAGTATACAGTCATATTGAGTAAAACCTCATTTTTGTATTTGCAAACCATTGAAAAACAACTGTATCTAGTAAAACTCACATGTATTCAATATCACAGGCATTTTTAGACATTTTGCACGTTTGGATTAGGAATTATGTTTGAATACATTTTTATTG